>NC_138766.1:43653440-43855594 GCF_965113315.1 Podarcis vaucheri
ATTTCATTTGCAACACAGGTAATCAATCACAGAATGAAATACAAATTCACTGGGATTCCTTAGGCTGCATTTTTAAAAATAATAATAATATATATGGTACAGTTCTAAAGTGATTTTCAAAAACATGACACAGCATGATCCTAAAAACAAGTTTACACAACTGTTTGCACACTTGACATAAACCAGTTCAGATCAGTGCATGAAGACATGATTAACCAATTACAAAACTGATTAACTCAGATTCCCAAACAATTCCCCATAGCATTCTAATGGTGCAAGCTCTTCAAACGACCACTTTAGCATTGTCAAACTTGCAGAAGAAATGGAAGCTACTAGGGAAAGGGCTTACAGAGGTCTGATCTATCACACAAAAGATAATAGGAAAAGCACAACAAAAGTGCAATTTAACAGCAAAAACTCATAATGTATGTTTAAACCATTTATTGTAGGATGTCAGGCTATGAAACTGATTATGGGCTCCAGTGAAGATAAAAATCTGCAGAAGCTTTAAGTAACAAGGACACTGCATTTTTTTTTTTAAGAGAGGGGGACAAGCAATAAGATTTAGTAATAATCACACACAAAAAGGTAAATGCATTTGGCATTTTTATCTGCTTCTAGTTAAACAAATGGCTTATAGCAAAAACCACCTAAAGGAAACGTCTGTAATTTCACATTTGCTTTCTTCCACTCATAAATTTCTAAGACAACTTGCCAATGTCCTGTTTGAATGCAAAAATTATTGCAAAAGGTAACATGTTAAGATGTCTTTTGCTGTTTATTTATTTATGGAAAATGGTAAAAGATCTGATTAAATCAAAGTCCCCTTTCAATGATTAATCAACAGAAGCCTAGACAAATTTCTGAAGAGGGTTCCTAGGGGCTAATCATTATTCCACAGGTGAAAAGACAACATATAGAAGAACTTCATGTAAAACAGTTCTCATATAGTGCAAATTTAATACACTTGTATCACAACACAAATTAACTCCTCGTATTCATCTAGGTTTTTCCCTAACTTTATACCTTGGCACACAAAACAGAAATGCTGAGTCAGATAAAAAATTCACACTTCTGGGAGGGCGGGGTAAGGATAGCAAACTGGCCAATTTTGCCCCCATTTAACTAGTAACCCTTTCTTGTCCTCTTCTTTTAGCCATTCACTCAATATAAAACTGGCTGTGTAAGCCATATTTCTGTGCTAAGTTACCTCTTATAATTAAATAAATTCAAATAGTTTATTTAAAATAATAATAATATATTCCCCCACCCACCCCCCAAAAGAAAAGTAGAACACTGCTCATGGCCAAACTGAATGGAAGGTTGTAGTTGTTTCAAACCACTTTTCATGCAATTCCCCTGAAAGGAATCAGAAACAACAGCTTTGCATGTTTGGTTTTACGAAACCGCATCACATGAAACTTAAAACAATATTGTGCACAGGGGCATAGAAACCTCTATCATGCTCCTGCTTGATTCTTCCATCTCTCTTCAAGTGCATATGGAAAAGGAAACTAGACAAGGTTTCCTGGTTTCCTGTCTTTGCCTTTAATTTGGACTATTGTGCTCTCCGAATTGTTCTGTTGAAACTGAAGTCTGCTCCCCCTATGTGACGAAGGAGGGGCGTTGCTTTGCTGGTGATGGAAAAAAGAGGAACCTGGGTAATGCCCCATGACCTCACTGTAAGTCGGGGGTGGTCCTTCCATCCTTCCATTACTGCTATAATTGGTTGCACTTATGCCCGAATTGCTGCTTGGTGGGCACGGGCCCCCACTGTACATTGAAATGTCTATCAAGTCGCTGTCAAATATAGTTCTGTTGGGTGGTGCCCTCACAGATTCTCTGTTGAGTTCCATCTGTTGTTCTGGGTCCCGAAGCTGCAGAGTGCATGGCCCTTGGTATGGGGGCGGCTCTTCACCATCGGAGAGGGAGATAGTAGGAGGGAGGTCAATCTCGTGCTGCATGTATGGGTAGGTTGGCTGGAAGCGGCTGAAATGTTCCCTCTGCATAAAGGATGGAGCAGTAAACCTGTCTCTGGACCGTGGGGCATACATGATCTGCAGTGTGAAGGAGGAGGCATCAACTAATCAATAAAGTTAAAACCTAGTTCACACATGTGTTAGACATACTCAATACAGAGACACATAACAGGTGTGGGGTAGAATAATGTGGAAACAGCATCATAAAGGGTTATTTTCCTGGGTGACGTTCTCCAAGATGTGTTATATAACCCAAGCATCTGGGCCAAGGAAAGGAGTTTAGTCATAGGACAAGACTTCTGCAAACAAATTCGATTTAAGCAATCAGACAAATTGAATGAATTCCAAAACCTAGGAAACTTCTGATCCAAAATTATATTCTCTACTGGGTCTTTGATTCGATTCCTTGAACCCTAGCCAGTGTACAACACCTGAGGAGGACCCATGGCCCAAGGAGCGCTACACGAGCAACTACAGTGGTACCTTGGTTTACGAACTGAATCCGTTCTGGAAGTCCATTCTTCAACCAAGGCACGCTTTCCCATAGAAAGTAATGCAAAATGCATTAATCTTTTAAAAACAACCCCTAAATCAGCAATTTAACATGAATTTTACTATCTAACAAGACCATTGATCCATAAAATGAAAGCAATAATCAATACTGTAAAATAAAACAGTATTGTGGATGATAAAAATGAAAACTAAAAAATTTTTTTACCTGCACTGATGATAGTCATTGTTTGGATGGGGGTTTTTTATCCATTTCCGCAGTCACACAATCAATCAATCAGTAGCTGAACTGGGATCCACACAGATTCCCCCCTCTGTGGGAAATGCTCCCTAGAGTGCACGCCTCCCGCAGCAGCATGGGGGGGGGGGAGCTGTGCACCTGCAAACCAGCTGGCTGGCGGGAACGCAGCTTCCCTCCCTCGCGGCTGCGGGAAACACCATGACAAGCCCCTTCTCCGCTGCCGGACAACGGAAGTGTGGCACTCAAAATGGAAGTGCACCCCCAAACAGTGTACGTTTGGATTCCAAAAAAAGTTTGTTAACCAGAGCACCTTCCAGTTTTGAAGTGTTCGTATTCCAAATAGTTTGTGAACAAGGCTGTTCGTAGACTGAGGTACCACTGTACAAACCACTTCCTCTCTCAAAGATCCACTGTGCGGAAATCTACACACTTGAAGCATAGGCACTAGGGGTGTGGGGTGCCCAGGCACTGGGCTCTCAGGGGCGCCAGACCAAGAGTCCAGGGCCCAAGAGTTGAGTCCGGGGAAGAGCCCGTCCATCCGTTGGAGTGCCGCGGTGGGCTCTTCTGCTGCGGGCAGCTCTGCGCTGTGAGTTTGGGGGCGACTGAGCTAGTGAGACACTGAGGCAGCCGGCCGGGCGGCCTTGGGGGGCGGATCTTTGCACCCCAGCACCACATATGCTTAAGACTTGAAGTTAAGTTGATCTGACAGAAATTGACTGCAAAACTGCAGTCACAGCACAAGGGGGAAATATGTGCTATTAACAAAAACGTAGTTTCTGGAAGATCTGAAGTGTGAGTGAGAGCTTACCTCGGAAGCTCCCCGACGTGAAGATGAGCTGTCAGAAGGCCACAAACACCCCTCCTAGCACAAGAGAGAAAACGAGAGAACACTTAGCTTCTGAACAAGGTTTCTTATTATACTTTTATGATATTAATGCTCAACATCCTAGTCAACTTCACATCATTCATGTTTTGCTCTAACATTTACATACTCTAAGAATTAGGATATATTTATTTCCTCCAACGGCAGATACAGTGATTCAGTTCCAATTAAGCCAATGGGCCTGGCCTACTAGTAAACGTAGCTTCAGAGCCTGACCCTGTGTGCATTTGCTCCGAAGCAAGTCCAACTTAGTTCCACAGAACGTAAGTGCACAACATTCCAGTCTATGTCAGTTTACACCTCCAGTTTAATTAAACTGGTCTTGTAACACAGTCCAGTGAATACACACTCTGAATAAAAGTATTCTCTCTTTTTCAGCAAGCCTGCCACTTGCCAAAGGGAACATTTAGAAGATACTTGTTTTGTCTTACCAGTTTCTAAAAGTACCATACATAAAAACTAAAAACCATCTAAAAGAAGTAGAAGGTGGCTTGTAAAACCAGTAGTTGCAGGTTTCATCTGACAACAAAGCGCATGAAAATCGCACTCAGATATGCTAGTTGACACGCAATGGGACTTTTTGATCCAGTTTCCGTGGAAACTCAACTGCATCAATGAAAATAAACTACGGTAAAGATTTTATAGCACTATATTTGTAGATTCTCTCTCATCTCTGCCCCTTCTTTATGCCTGACTCCAATATTTCTGTGGATCATTCCTTCTGTTATTATATTCCATTTTTTATTTTTTTTTACTGATCATCCCATCAGGAAAACTGAGGCACAAACTTTAAGCCAACTAAAGAGAAAGAGAGAGAGCGAGCTTCCATCTTCAGATTTGTTTCCATCAAAGCTATGAATATGAAAATGTTCTTTTAGGGTTATCCCACGTCAGAATCTTCATTTTGCATTTACAAGGCTAGGGCCCCTAGGGCCAAGAACCCTAACTGGGCAGGAAGGAGGGAGCACATAAAGGTCACTGCTAGGCTACAAACTTCACTGTTGCTAGCTAAGGTCCCAATATTGACACTCCTAACGAAGTTAACTACCCCAAGGTGAAATGTACTCTTTCTGTAAATAAACCCATTATTGAAGTGAGGTAATGGTTTGTTATCATGAAAACAAGCTCATTTAAATCCGCTCAGAAATAGAATTTTGCCAGGACTGTCTCTTTGTCCTCGATCTGGATCCAGCTCTTTGCGCTCACCAGTGGGAGCAAAGTACAATGCTAATTGCACCAAACAGGCTGTGGTCCATCTGTCCTTAAGAATGCTGTGGGTGGTTTTTTAACACACTGCTTTGATGCTAAAGATGGCATGAATAGACCAAGTCGACACAGTTTAGGATTTCTCCTTAGTATTTGAACAGTCTTATGTGAATCCCTCACCCACTTCACCATAGAAATCAACATTTAAATAGGTACTTGCTTGGCCTCCATGGCAAGAAACCAATTTTTCCCCACCCAAAAAAAACAACAAACCCCAAAGCCTGAGAGGAATCTTGCCTATCCACACTCCTGAGAAATGAGAAATGAAAGACACATACAGCACGCATAGCATTCCAATGCATTTCCCCAATGTAGAAGGCCCAGAAAAGAAGCTCAAGGACTCCTCAGCTTTCTTAATTTCTTAGCAGAGGAAAGCAGGCTCACAGCATTCCTAGTGCCTCCCATTTCCTGGATGGGAAGACCCTATCAGCTGGGTGGTGAAGTGGGGTAGATTTCCCATGGAAACTTTTCAGTTTCTTCAGTTCAATGCATGGATGCCAATTGCAAATGCAATCGCAGCTTCAAAATTAGCTTTATTTACTAAATACAAGTAGAATAAACACACAAAATTTGATCACCCTCCAGGGTGGCAGAACATTCCACAATGCGAAAATCCAAACTACTCTTAATTTCCATGGGACAATTTCCCCCCAAAAACCCAACATCACAGCAGCTGGGAAGTGATTTCTGTGCATATTCTCTTTCCCCCAGAGAAAGAGTTGTAACATGCAATTGCAGTAGTATATTAAGAAAAGGAGCAGGTGACCTGAGCAGAGGGTGGGTGGCAAGTGGGAAAGAGACACCTTAGTTCATATTTGCAAAACTACCTTAAAATGGGGTCCATCATAATTTCTTCAGGTCTCTGTTGCATTTACAGTGCCTGCTGTGATTGTGATTGCTGCTGCTGCAGTTTCCTACCACTTCTCTCTACATCTTTTATTCCCTTTTCCCTTTAGTCCTAGTCTCTGGCCAGAGATTTCTGCTTGAAAAACTGTACCCATAAAGCATCCTCTGCTAATGAAATTAAGGAAAATTCAGAAGTAAGCCTAAAGGCTAAAACAACCAAGCGCCTTCCAAAGGGCCAAAGAGAAGCAGGTGCTTCCAGGTCTAAGATGCTCAAACCGGAAAATTAATGTCACGGCAAGGCCCCAAATTAGTTGCAAATACTGTAACTGTACTCTTTCAAGACACAACAGTAATTCAAATCAACTGTCTCAAAACCTGTAATTCTTAATACGTATTGGCCTCATACAGATGCAATGAATTACATAAACCATGGCTTACTGGCCCAGGAGCCTGCAAGCTCACATTCCCTTACTTAGTTTTTAAGGCTACAATCCTGCACCCATGAACCTAGGAATAAACCTCGTTGATTCAATGGGGCTTGCTTCCAAAAAGATAAGTATGTGATTCATAGACTCATAGAATCCTATAGTTGGAAGAGATCCTGAGGATCGTCTAGTCCAACTCCCTGCAATGCAGGAAAATCCAGCTGTCCCATCCAGGGATCAAACCTGCAACCCTGGTGTTATCAGCACCATGCTCTAACCTACTAGCTATCCAGGCTGCGACTGCACTGTAATCCATAATTTGTCTATTTGAATGTCAAGGGAAACTGGTTGAAGAAACAAGGCACTCTGTGGTGAAGCAGGGCACGTGAGGAGCAGGGGGTGGTGTGCGAGTTCCCAGGCTCATAAAGCATCATTTGTTGGGCTGGGATACTTATGTCTCAACTAGGCCATTGGGAGTTTTCCAAACTGACAATTTTATGAGCAAAACATTTTGGGGAAGGACACTGTTAGGGTGTGACCCAGGGGGCTTGAATCCAAGGTCTTTTGCACCTGGCCCTGAATCTCCCGTCTCTTCTTAGCCTTTATTTTTTTGATTAAAAAAAACTTTTTTAAAATTGCATTGCTTTACAAGGCAAATTCTCCTCTGGAAGCTGACCTAAATTTGCATCTATAAATATAAATTAACATATGCAATTTGTATCAAGGGCCTGTGCACTGAGTCATGCTTTTGGGATTGGACACGATTTTACAGAGCTTATGACTGCTAGTTAAAGGAACTTGTAAGAGGAACAACAGCAGAAAGTCAAGGTGTACCACTTAGAGACCGCCTGTGCTTCCAAACACCACTTCCCTATTACATAATAAAAAAAGGAAGAGATTTTCATTCTTTCATCTCATGTTCTACTGACTGAGCTACTGAAAGGTGATTTATCAGAGGTGCTTTTTACACACTTGGATCTTGGTCTCCTTCAATTATTAACTTTTAACTCTATTTCAAAAAGAGATTCCATTTGGGGGGGAAACGAAGCACATTTAAAACCTCATTTCTGTAATGCACACACATATACCGATGGCAGGACAGAAGCTCAAAAGTGCCAAGTGTGAAATTAGTCTATCACCTTGCTTAAGAGGGAGATATTTGCAGAGCTTTATATTCTACGTGTGTCATGCCTTTGGTGTCAGGAGTAAGGTCAAAGTAGATACTCAGCCACACACCCACACCCCTGGGCTCAAGATCAGGCAAAGCAAGCAGAAGCCATGAAGACTAAGATGCAAAAGTTGTCACGTCTCTCAAAAGATAACGCAACACACGTGTTCCTCTGACTGAATAAAAAGGGTGATAATGGTGCATTGCTATAATTACATTAGAAATACAATAAGCAAAAGGATGCGTATAACAATAACTTTCCCACTGCATTCGCAGGTAATGGGGTTTTCTGTGTCATTTTTTCATTTTTTCTCTAGGTGGCAGCAAGAGGCCAGATATGTCTGATCTAAGGACGATGCTGAACATGGTCCCTGCACACAAGGTCTGCCCTTTTTACCTGGTTATAGCCTAGCTGTCCTTTGGGACAAAGAAAAGAGAACAGGGTAGACCAATATATTTCTTAATGACACCAAACACTTCTTCTAGAGCATAAGCAATGCCACAGTGCATACTACACTAGAAAGAGAAAGGCAAGTACATGCAGGATTCCATTAAAAGCCACACATGACAAATTCAAAGAGAGAGAAAATAGCCTTTAAAAAAGCAAACCAACAAATAAAATAGTAACTAATGCAAGAAATACACTTTTTTGGGGGGAGGGGGGTGCCAACCAGTAGGGAAATGTCCTGACAGTTCAAAATAAGCAGAAAAACAACTAAGTTAGGACCACTAAGTTTTACAACTTTTTGCATACTCAAATCTTCCTCGCTTCTTTTTACTGAGCAGGCACAGGACAAATATTTGCTATACAGCATAAAATAAGTAAGAAAGATGATCAGAAACGTCTATGAAACTGCCCAGGGTTACCATGACAAACCAGGCTTTCCAGACTGTGCTACATCCATAAAGAAACACTTAGCCTGTATCATGGCACACTTTAAATCCTGACAGAACTCGCCCCCCCCCCATGCAACTTTAAGCAGGTGCATTTAGATTTTTTATTTCCATTTTATTGATTACTGTATGTATGCAACTGACCAATTTGACTGCTTGATTAGATACAATAATTCAGCTTCAGAAACAAATCCTTGAAAAGATACTAAGCCATGCACAGGGTCTTCCAGTTTACAAAAGCTTTCCCTGTTAGGAAGAGATGCTGACTTGCCACAAGCAACTAGGCTTGTGGCTGAAGTTGTAGCAGCAGTAGCAAAGAATAGTACTTTTCCAACTCCCTTTGGATTTAGAGGGGGGCCCCCCATGTCACTGGAGCTTCAGAGAACGCCCTTCCTGTCCTGCTCCCAGCAGTCAAGGAAACTTCCAAAGGGAAATGTTACTGCACAATTATTGTGAAGTTCTAGTTCTGTAAAAACCTAGGAAACATTTTTATGAAACCATTTGGGGGGGAGAATATTATGGAAAGAATGTCTTTTGGCAATACACAAACAGCAAGACACCTGCTAGTTCTCTTGAATGACACAATATATGTCACTATACAATGGCTTACAGCAAGAGTATGCAGCGTGGAACAAAAGATGCATGTTTCTTCTTGCCTGTTGGGCAATCCCATCATCATCATCATTATCCCCCCCCCCTTGAAGTCTCAGGGCAGGTTACAGTTAAAACACAATTAATCACAGAAAAAGCTGAACCCTCAAAAATATACATCTCAAGTGTGAAAAGCCAAAGTAAAGAGGTGAGTCTTCAGCATTTGCTGAAGCATTTGCTGAAAGCAAATGACGGTGTCAGGCAAATCTCTGCAAGGAGGGAATTCTACAACTTTGGGGCCACCACAGAGCATGCCCTTTCCAGGGGCACCCCCCCCAATTGAGCTTGAGAGGGCATGGGAGCTACCTCTCAGGTACTAAGATCAGCAGACAAGGTTCTAATGGTCACAGCAACAGAAACTTCTGCAAGCAGGAAGCCTTTGCACATATGGCTGAATGTGCAAAGACTTCCTTCCTAAAAAAACCAGTCAGGGAGCAAGGCTAGAAACAGCACCTGAAGATACAAAGGACAGGATTCAAACAAAATGAATTTATCTCTGGGTTAGTTTTTTGCCAAGGAGATAAATATATAAGGAAGAAAAGGTACTGACCCAGTTATACCATTTCACCTATTTTGTTTTAGCAGTAGGCATTAGTTCACTGTATAGAGCATGCAGAAGATCCCAGGTATCAGAGCTTGGGGGGAAACCTCCGCCTAAGAGCTGCTGCCAGCAAAAGTAGACAATGCTAAGCTAGATGGATGAATAGTCTGACTTCATAGGAGGCATGGTTTCCATGTTCATATAGTGATTCTGTTCAAAACTGCTCAAGGGGCATGTTTGTCTCTGCCACCCCTAGACAATGGGGCATCTTGAAATTGTACAAGGAAGAGCTGCAGTTACTAGAGGCAGAACTGGAGCAGTTCAAAGTAGCAGAAGAAAAAAAAGAACAAATCTTGCATTTTTCTAAGGAATATTAAACGTAGAATCAGAAAGGGAATATTCAGAATTTGGAGGTAGGGGGAGGAGGGAAAGAAAAGGCTGCCTAGCCCTAACCGTACAACTACACTAGAGCTAACCAGAAAGACTTTTGCTAAATTCACTCAACTCTGCCAAGAAAAAAATGACTGTTTTCTTTCATATATGTCATATTTTTAAATCTTGCTCCCCCTCACCCAAGACTCTAAGGCTTCTTCTGTTAAGGGAAGCTGCAGCAGCTTTCAGGCATTATTAGTCAGCAAACATTCTAAATCCGGAATCAGGATATGCACACACATAATTACTTTCCCCACAATCAACTACCCAGTCATTATCACCAATTAAAAAGAAATAAGGCCTTCAAAATTCTTTAAATAAAATAAAAAGATTGACAATTTAATAGAATTTTAAAGGGTTGGTTTTTTTTGCTGTTGTTTTTAAACACGATTTTACGATACATCTCTGCAACTGCTTTTTCCAATTCCATCATCTTAATCAGACAACATAAAGCCTCGTCACTGGAGGCTTCCGGTTCACGGTGGTTGTTCAAGATCTAAGCAGAGAGGCAGATAATATCTAATTCGTTGGATACTTGATACCTCTCAGTCACTAAGGATGGCCACAGTTAAAACTTCCTTTTAGACTCTGAATACAACCAGTGAAAGAAATGCCAGACTGAGAGCCCAGATCACACCTGATTACTTCGACCCAACCTGATTACAGTGGTACCTCAGGTTACATACGCTTCAGGTTACAGACTCCGCTAACCCAGAAATATTACCTCGGGTTAAGAACTTTGCTTCAGGGTGAGAACAGAAATCGTGCTCCGGCGGCACGGCAGCAGCAGGAGGCCCCATTAGCTAAAGTGGTGCTTCAGGTTAAGAACAGTTTCAGGTTAAGAACACACCTCCGGAACGAATTAAGTACTTAACCTGAGGTACCACTGTACTACAACCCAAATGTCTACTACAGTGAACAGTTGCACACTTCATGCAGCAATACATTTGCTACAAAAACACTGGCGCTTCCTGGAAACACATTAAGGGTGTGGAACATACATGTGCACTATCATGCCAATAAGTGCACATTTGGATAGCCCAGTCTAACCATGACTTCTAGGCATGATTACGGGTATTTAACATTACACACTCATTCATACTTTCTTTTCCTGTAGGTGTATTCTCGTCAGTTCTTTAGCCCTCATATGACCTTGTTGATTAAGAAAAGTTGCATTTATTACAGTTGCATGTGTTTTTTTGCATAGCAATAATGCCAGGGGTAGAAAACAACCACCCAAGAAGAAATTGAAGGTTTCTCTCCCCGTCCCCCAAACATACATACATACATAGTATAGTGGCCATGGAATTTGCATTGCTGTTCTGAAGCCCAATTCACGCTGGCCAGACTTGAGTCAACAACTTCTTTCATTCAGCTGGCAGAGGTTCCCTTATTTGTAGAGAACAGGTCATACAACTCATTTGCCATGAGGCAAGGCTGCCAGTTTGGCATGCAGAAAGACAGACCTCCAAAAACCTGAGCATCCTTTAAAAAATAGCCTTAGTTTAGTAAGATTGTGGATAAGTGCCCCAGGATTGCTAAACATGACTAAGATTAAAAACAAAAAAAGTACTTGGAAATATTAACAATGGGGGAGCACCAGTCATACCTTCCTCTGCGAATGGCCTCAACCATTTGAAGAGTCATGGGTAGTGCTGGATCAGAAAGACTCAGATCCAAATCCCTAGTTAGTCATGGAGCTCCCTAAGTGGCTGTAGATTCTTTTTCTCCCTAATCTACCTTGTGAGGATATAAGGAAAAGCCCAATGAATGACCCTCGATGGCAGTGGAGATGGATGAGCTACAAAAATGTGATACAAAAAGGCAGGCCTTCACACTTCTTGAATGAAACAAAGCCAAGCACAGCCTTTAGATACATATGCAGAAGCATTTTAAAACTCTGCTAACTTTTCTGTAGTAAATCAGTAAGCACAGAATTTATTAGAGATAGGATACAGAGGCCCTTTTACCAGCTTCCCATGATTTGGTGGCCTGGATAGGTCGGCCGTGCCAGGGTGATTCATGCTCTAGTAACTCTTGGTTGGATTAATATGTGTTATATGTGGAACCACCCCAGTCAACCACCCGGAAGTTTCGGTTAGTGTAGAATTTGGCCATCAGAATTCTTACGGTTACAACCACAGCACTCATATCTTCTGAAAGTACAGTGGTACCTCTGGTTGCGAACGGGATCCGTCCTGGAGCCCTGTTTGTAACATGAGTAGAATGCAACCCATGTCTGTGCGTGCGCAGGTCGCGATCCGTCACTTCTGCGCATGCATGTAACGTCATTTTGAGCATCTGCGCAAGTGGCAAAACCTGGAAGTAACCCTTTCCGGTACTTCTGGGTCGCCGCGGGACGCAGCCTGAAAAGATTTAACCTGAAGCAAACGTAACGAGAGGTATGACTATATTACAAAGACTAGCATATTCTCTAGAGCACAATTTAAGGTGCTGGTTCTTATACTTTGGGATCCAGATATCTGAGGAAGTACCTGTTCCCATTCCAGCTTGCCCGTGTCTTAAGATCTTCTGTTGAGGTCCTTCTCCAAATAACCTTCTTTAACAGAGGAACTTTATGTAGTTACAAAGCAGAGGACACTTTTTGTGGTGGTGCCCCAACTGTGAAATGCTTTCTCAAAGGAGACATGTCTGATGCCAACATTTTTAATGCCAGATTAAGACTATTACATCCCTATTTGCCCAGGAATGTTAGATGGTCATAAATGTTATTCTTTAGACTTTTATCCTACTATCAATGTTTCTTCACATATGTTATATGTATTTGATGTATAAATGGTTCTCTCACTTTTGTATATTGCCCTGGAATGTTCTCATGCAAGGCGGTTAAGAAATATCTGAACACAATTTCCTTTTCTTTCTTTTTTTGTCTTTTTCCTGGTGACCAGTTGTTTGCCTGTAAACTCCAGGTGGCCCTGCCAAGTGAGGTGTGACTGGTGGCTACAAGAGAGAAAGACTTTTGTTGCTGGGATCCTATATGTGAATGTTCTTCCTAGATGGGCTTGCTTGGTTTCCAATAGTTTAGCAATACTGGAGGCTGCCCAGAGAATGTCATTATTGAGCAGCATATTAATATGGCAAATAAATAAAAGGTCTGCCACAAAACATATATTAAACCAATATGGGTAGCATGGAGGTTTCAACTCACCGGTTGTAAAGATTCTTCTTGCCTCCTGCTTTGGCTCTGCCGACTGATGAATGACCGTGTTGACACTTTATAATGATTCAACAAGCAGATGATCACCACTATCATAACAGTTATAACCACGATTATGATGATGATCTGAACAAACTCTAGTTCAGCTGTGGAGAAAGAAAGAGAAAAAGTGTCACTCTAGGGTAGATAAGGAATGTTAAAAAAAGAGGAGGGTGAAACTGCAAGCTGATACCCAAAATAATCTATTTGTTGATGCATGTATATTGCTCAATAAAGTTTTTACTACAGCAAAAAAACTGATCCCAACACACTATTTCAGGGTTGAAATAGCTTTGTTTTTCCTCTCTGGAAAACAAATTTCAGAATAACAAAATCTGCAAACTGGAAAGGCTAAATAATTATGCCTTTTCCCTATCTGAGGATTCCCTCTTCCCTCAATGTCTAAAAAAAAGATTCTCTTCTGATTTTCATCAGTGACACAGCACAGCAAAAAAATTCAATATAAATCATCCCCGCCACCGCCTTAGACATCATTTTTAAGCCTCAAAGTTAATTGATGAAGGAGAGCTCTAAATAAAAAAATGCAGCAACAAATCAAGTTGATATGCTTTTTTAAAAAACTTCTTGGATCATCTAGAAATACAAATCTTCTTGCACTTTCAGTATGTCATGTTGGGAAGTACACAGTGAACCGACTGCAAGGTAAGCTGATATCCTGGGTAAAAACATCCTTCAAGAAAAAGAAGTGTTTAAGTAACAACATCCTTCCTATTATTGCAATCAATTCAAGTAACTCGTCATCCAGGGGAATAGGAAGAAACCGGCACAAAATTGATAAATGATGCACTACTGTGCTGTCCTGCCATCCTGCTACATAAAGCTTTCTATAGAAGTTTCACATATAGACCAAAGACAGGTACAAGAAGGTATTCACAGTAGGGAAGGGATCCCTATCCGACTGGAGGTTTGACATGTGTCCAGAGTCTATTTTCATTAAGCTTGCAGAGAAAGAATGATAAAATCCTACAGTGGTGTAAAGTCTACCCACTTTTGGCTCTGGCCCTAAATTAACTTGTCCTGGCCAAAAACCCTTTGTAGAGAAATGGTTTTCCATTCCTACATACAGGTGGTGACCATTTTGTGCAAGGGTTCCATTCCTGGTCCTTACGCACATCGGTGGAGCAAGCAAAAACCTGTTCCACCACATTACACCTTCTTTTGGGTCCAAAAGGCCCCAAGCATCAGTGGTCATGCATCAATTGGTTGAGCACAAAATGGTCCCCATCTGTACATAACACACTGATTTCTCCAACCTTAATGATGAGCAACATAATAACTTAACAGTCCTTTAAGAATTCAGAAGTTACAAGCACAGGAAGCTCCAGAATTATAAGGACTGCTGTGCCACTGCCCACTTACCAGAATACTGAAATAAGTAATCGTTTATCTGTATCTAGTCTCCCATTAATATTACCACCATCACCACCACCACAGTAACAGTTCAATAAATGAAAAATGTAAAGGGAAGCTTAAATAACCAGAAGGATTCCTTTGAAGAAGAAGAAAACCCTGAATATGTAAAGCTTTCATTAAAGAAAAAAGGAACAAGGACTGACTTTCCTTGGCTCATACGGGATTGATTTTGTGTGTGTGTGTGTGTGTGTGTGTGTGCGCGCGCGCGCGCAGTGAAACCATGGTGATGAGAGATTAACCTAGAAAGTCACTGTAGTTTTACAAAGTCGCAATGCCCATAAAATGTCTTAAAGATTAAAGAAAACGCCCCAGGGTATTACAAATGTTTTCCTTTTGGAAGACATGATAATTGCTTTACACGCCTCAGATTCAATTAATGCATCAATTAAAATTATGGCACTTTGGGACAAACTTGTCACATCATTAATCTTGAAGGTTCACACCTTTAGCCATTCAAATTAACAGGAAAAACACATCAATGACAGAATAATGTACTTGTTTGTACGTGCAAGAATGAAAAGGTTTTCCTTCCATTCAGTTTCCTGTTTACAGCAAATACAAATCAAACTTCAAATATGCATGGCAAACTGCAGTGCTGGACTAAGACCTGGGAGACCAGGGTTCGAATCCCTACTCAGCCATGAAGCTCACTGGTGCCCTTGGGCCAATCACAGTTTCTCAGCCTAACCTCCCTCACAGGGTGGTTGGGAGGATAAAATGAGGAGGGGGGAACCATATACACCACTTGAGCTCCTTGCAGGAATGGTGGGATATTAATGAAATTAATAATATTTACAATTCACATCTTGAACAGCCCATGCATATATAAGATTACGTCATATTTCAGCTAAAGCATGCCTTTGGTTATTTTCATTGGCTATACAGTCATACCTCTAGTTGCGTTAGGTTCATGTTGCGGATTTTCGGGTTGCGAACGCGGCAAACCCGGAAATGTATACTTCCGGGTTTCGCTGTGCGCACACACATAAAACTGTTCTGCGTGCTTCGCGCATGCGGAGTGCTCTGTGCACTTTGCGCACACGCAGAAGCGCTCTGTTGTGTCACACGCACACACAGAAGCGGCACTCTACTTACTGACTTTTCGGGGTGCAAATGGTACCCCGGAATGGATCACGTCCATAAGTAGAGGTACCACTGTACTGGCACAGCAATGGCAAAACAAAGCCAGAAATGTATTTTAAAAGTATGTATTTTAAAAGTATGTAATCCACAAGCATAATGGTTGACACTTGGGCATCTTTAGCATGACGGAAATTCAAAGAAAAGGCAAGATTATAATTCAGCCATTTCTAAAGCTAAGTGCACAAAAAGATGATCACGATTCCTATTCTTAAAGCTTTGGCTTGGCAGAAGGTGGAAAATATAGTTGTTATTTTTTTCTCCCTCCAAACTATTCCTTTTCCAATCATTGGGAGAGGGTTTTAAGATTAACAATCAAGATTTTGAAATAATCAAGATGTCTCACCTCCACAAGAATACAGAATGTAGGAAGTGGATTAGTGGAAGAATCTAACAACACCTGCCATACAAGGACATGCGTTCCAAGACTGTGCACAAAATCTTACCATTTTTCTGCATGCCGTGAGAATTATTCACAGTCTAAGGGAGGATTAAAAGGAATTCACTATGCAACTGAAGAAAACAGAAAATTTCCTTTTCTGCTTCCCTAGTTGCTCCCTCATTATGGCTATCAATAAGGCAATGTATAAATATTTTTAATTCAACCAGTGAGTGTCCCACTGCTGCTACCTCAAACTTCACATGCATCAGTCAATATGTTAGTTTATACTCAGGTCACTGCTGCAGCTGTTATTGACAACAGGGTACAAAAAAAATCCTTGATTTCTGTGCCCTGTGTCCTCCTCTTCCAGCATGCCTCCCCGACCTACTAAGAGGGCACAAGGTTTAGGCTTAAAAAGCAGCAGCCTAACTATTTCTCAACCACAGGACCCCAGCAGGCCAATTGCTTGAGAGGCCAATAACCCAAGTACTTAATTGGCCCAGAGATATTTTATTACTGTGTCAATCGAGCAGCAGTTGTGAAAGAGCAATGTGCAAAATAAGTAATGTTGATTTAGGCTTTCCTAGAATGCGGTGATGGCTGGAATGACGTTATTTCTGCATCTGCCAAAAGCACAGACTTCTAAATTTAATCAAGGGCCCTGAACATTTTTACAGACGGCCAGTTCCTCTTTTCCTATGAATGGTTATTTTGAAAACAAAGTCTGAAAATATGCAAGCAAAATCTGATAAACAAGAACATTTTAAGAGGCAAAAATGAGATAAATAAAAGTATGTTAAATATGTGCAGGTGTAGAAAAGGAGAGCAAGACGGACAGAAAAATGCAAGTCTACTCAGAAGTGCGTCCTACTGTGTTCAGTGGGATTTGCTTCCAAGTAAGCATGTATAGCATTGCAGCCCAAGTGAGCCATAATCAGACCCTTTTGATCAACAGGATGTGGGTTTATTTCCAAAGTCACATCTTTAATTGCAGCATAGTTTCACAACTTTAACAGCAGTGTAGCTTCAAAGTCTGGTCTCTCTCCCCACATCCATATCACATCAGATCAGTTGTGTCTGCATTCCAAAACCCAGCACTGGGGATTATTTCCACAAGGTGAAGGAAAACAATTTTTATACAAAGGCTTCATCTTGGCTCACACACTCATTTGCATAGATAATTATAATACCCCCCCCTAAGAATTTTTTAACTCTTAATGAAAGCAACACATTTTAAGAGTCTTCAGTTTATATAATGGCAAGTGCTAGATCAACAGTACTAGTACACATTTATTGCTATTTACATAGGATTATAAAAATATGCCTGGTAGTATTTATCCTACTTATTTTGATGTCTCTGGGGTCATATAAAACCAGCATGAAAAGGCAAAATTAAAAGCACAAGCCTCCAACCTTTGTACATATAATAGTCACACATGTGAAACACTTCTATCATTATAAAGTGGAAACCAAAATAAGAGGCATATCCCCCACTCTTCAGTAGCTCATGCTGACTTGTGCCACAGTCTTGTACACCTCAGTCTACCTCACCAGCCCAGTTCTATACAGATATGATCTCCACCTGCAAGCATATATTTAAAACAAAAACATTTCAATTGCCCTGACCATGACTATCATCTATACATACATACTTGAACTAAATGGAACTTCTATCTGAGCTAGACATGAACTGGATTGGCTGTAAATTAACCGGGGTTTTTTTTGGGGGGGGGGCTTTCTATGTTAGGTTCTTGAGTATGGATAGTCTTAAAATCTCCCAGAGAGATATAGTAACAACAGCAAAAATACTAGACCCATTACACACAGTATGCTAGAGAAAGTAAAACAGAAAGCGGGTAGGCAGGAAGGTGATTAAGGGTTTAAGGGGAAGAGAAAGAATAAGAACTTGGAGACAAAATTAAACTAAGAGCTTGGCGGGGAGAGGGGAGTCTAGAATACCTCCTTCCAAAACCAGGTCTTTCAACTGAGCATCCTTCAGTGTTGTACTGTTAAGCTGGTCAGTGGACATAATCGTGTCCTCCTCCGCTGGGAAAGGAGCGCGTCGGGCATCGCCTTGGGCTCCCTGCAGCAGCCAGGCAGCGTCGTCGCGAGTCTCCCGGTCGCCCAGGCGGGTGGGGGGGGGGTTGGGCTGGCCGCGTCTCTCCCTCGGCAGGCAGGCGAAAGCGGCCGGCGCTCCTAGACACAACTCCGTCGGGGCGGCTCAGACCGCAAGCGGAGGCGCGCGCCGCCCGACAAGGGCCCGCAGAAGAGCGCAGGAGCGCCGCGAAGCGGAGGACTCTTCTCCGAGGCCTCTCATGCTGCCCGGCCCGAGGCGAAGCCCCTGGAGAGGCTCCTCCGGGCCTCGCTCCACGCCACCGGCTGGGGCACAGAAGCACCCGCAGGGAAAAACACCGAAGGGGGCGACCCTGCGTAAAGGCGCATGGCGTAGCGCGCTCGGGGATTTCTATAGGTTTTTGTTTTATTTTTAAAAAAGTTTAAAAAGGAAGGAAAATCATAGAAAAAGAAAACGTCGATCTATTAATCCCGATTAGATGTCCTAATTCCATATATATATGGAGCTCCATATTGCACATGAAAAAAAATTAATATGGCCTAATTAAAAAGCCTAAGGAGGAAGAAAGGGCGAAGGGTGGGGAGAAAGCCAAGGAAGACGCCGCTCTTACCAACTTCCCGCACCCAACTGCTCCGCCGCCGCGGCTGCTGCGCTCTTTAAACCAAGCCCCATGGACACTGTGGAGGCTTCTAATTCTTCCGCATTTCTGCTCCAGCGCGACGTGCGTCACTCCGTGCCCAAAACGCGGCCCTCGCCGCCGCGGCCGCCGCTTGACTCAGGAGGCTCCGCTGGGCTCCCTCCCCCGCCCAGCCCAGGCTCCGGCTACTATTGGAAACGGCGCGCACGTGCTCTTTCCAGCTGAGCGCTGCTCTCGGCGGCGGCGGCGGCATCACACACACACACAGAGACACGGCGCTGCCAGTGCCCACCCGTGTCACAAGAGCCTCCTTGTCTCGGTTTCCCCGCCAGCCACACCGTACGTTGAGTACATGAAGGTTACAGTATGCCGCCCTCCCGCCTCAGTCCCTACCCTGGTCTATAGGAAACGCCGGTATGGAGATGAGCAGGGCCTGGAGGCTAATCTTCCCTCCGTGTGGTACGCGCACTGCCAACTCTTGACGCAGGCATCTGCCTCCAAGGCTCTGTCAAGTGAAATACTTAGTGGGGCGACGAGGGAGGGGGGGGGAGCGTGCCTGTGTGTTATCAACGGGATTAGGCTTAATGGGTCTACGCCGCGGTAAAAATCTTCCAGCTGATTCTCATCTAGAAAAGGAGGTGTTTGCATGGATGTGGGTGTTTTAACACATGGCGCTCAGTTTGTAAATTCTGGTCACAATTAAGCTATTTCCACATGTAGCTAAGATTCTTCTCCTTTCCTTTTCCCACATCTCTAATCCAAATGAAAAACCAACACTGAAAAATTGTGTGCTGACATACATTTTTTCAAATAGCTTTCTTCCACATCCTGTTTTGCAATATGGTGCATTGTACCAGATAAAAGAAAATGGGTTAGATCCATGGTAGCCCTGGATTCAAATCGCTGCTCAAACCCAGTAGCTACACAGGACTTGTGTGATTTATTTGTATTTTAAGAAGCCGGTGATGTCTACATGGTCTTGAGCTCCTAGCAGAAAGGACAGGATGCAAAGTGATGAGTAAACACTGACAAGTGGAAAATAACAATACAACCCCTGTGTATAGTCACCTCCAGACTTTTAACTATTTTGCAGGAAATAGTTGCATATCAGAATACTTGCATATCATAAATGTAGATGCAATTAAATTGGGGATTAAAGTGCTCTGGCAAAAAAAATTCTTTTTTAAAAAAGGATTTTATGCAGTTAAAAAAGTGACAAGGAAATACACTAAAAACTGTGGGCTAATGATAGATGGGATGGTGTATAATCTGCTCACAAACAAATTGGGATAAATGTTCATTGTTATTTAATCTCTGCAAATAAATCAGAACAAATGCTCAATAAATAGTGAACACCATATAATCTTGGCATAAGCTTTGTGCAAGCACATCAGGATGAATGTTCAATGAACAGATAATCTAGAGGTGCCTAACATCTACTCAGAAGAAAGACCCATTAGGTTCAGTGACACTTACTCTCAAGTAAACTGTACTGCTTGCAGCCTGAAAGGCATTCTTAGGGCCTTTCTAAACCTTTTTACTAGCCAAAGCCAGACGATACTCAGAAGCACTGTATGCCAAAATGCCACATTAAGAAGAAACATTTAGGGAGCTGGTGGTAGTGGCTTTTTAGAAATGCCCTTACTTAAGATGGCAAGTTTAAGCTCTGGGTTACTGGTACACGAGTACTTCCACGGTGGAAGCCAAAACCCTTCATGTTTTTAGAGGGTACATTGCTGAAAGAGAGGAAATGCATCACCCAAAAGGGGGAAATATTTACATGAAATTTGCACATGATAGCCTAATTTCTGCATATACAGGCAACAACTGATTTACATGCATCCAACTGACAAGCAACCACGCACATGTGCATCACGGTAATATGGCCAGAAAAGGGGGTGTAGGGGCTTAGGCACACTCTGTTGTCACATGCAGTGACCCAGAATGCAAACCCCTCCCCCACAAGTTGGGGTTTGTGTGTACTGTAAATGCAAATTTAGAAACAAATAGTAATGATTTAAATAGATGTATAATCTTAGCATAGTGGAAAAACCTGTGCCAAGTGGCTGCTCAGTCTGCTGGCCAGGTGCTTAATTGATGATGGGCAACTTCAAGGCCTGTCCTCTTCCTTCTTAGTATAATTCATCTTTGCATCAGACTGGTACCAGACAGCTCTTCAAAGAGAGGGCTCTCCTCTATCAAACAGGCCACCCAAGGCAAGTATTTTATGTACTGAATTTATTCATATCCCTCCCTCCCTGCAAAAGGAGTCTAGTTGCATTCTTGCTCTGAGTTTGGAACACAAAACATCTACTTCAAAAAGCAGAAGACAGTTAGTGAGCCCTAGACACATCGTGCAAGTAGCACCCAATGTGTCTGCCTCAAAAGAGACAGAAAAAAATCCATGTGCAGGCAGGGCATGGGAATATCCAAAATGAAAATACTGAAGCAGAACCAGGTACTGTACAACTTGAGTGACAGAAAAAAACTGGATATAGGAAACGACATATCAAAAGCAAATTCTCTACCAGACGTATTAAAGCTGAGCTGCTTACACAATGCTGGATGCTGACAGAAAGTTATGACTTCTAGGCAGGACAGGACAGTACCAAGAACATTTCACCATGCATGGTTTTCTAAATATTATCCTTGGTTAGCATACTGTGCTGTTTTGAAAGGACCTACATAGCATTATGACATTTTATTTCCCAGCCAGTAGTACAAGGCGGACAGGACATATTCATTGGCAAATTTGTTCCAAGTACAAAGACTTTGGTGAACCTGCAAGAGATAACTCACAAAGTAGAGGGTACAGTGTTTCCTATGAAGACTAGGCTTCTAGGCTTTTAGGTTTCTTTCTGCCATGAAAAGACAAAGGGTTTTGTTTAAATGGCAACTTCATAAGTCATATGCAAGAGCTAGAGAAAAATAAACAAAATCTGAACTCTATAATATCAGCCAATGTGTACTGTGGGTGACACAACCTTGCTTTTTGTTGTAAGACTGGTACTACAGGTAACATGGTAGGCCTTTGGCAGTTTTGTGTTAAGGCAGGGAATTTTTTTTAATGGAAATTGGGTCAGACAAGTACACACCTGCAAGAATGCAGAATGAATTAATAAAGTTGTGTGGCCAAATTTTGAGGGAAGACACAGTTGTGAAGGCTAATACTTCCATGACATTTTTAATTTTAGTAGATGAAAGAACAGATATTTCTGGAATAGAACAACTGTCTATAGGTGTTGTGAAAGAAAGTGATAGGAATGCATCTGTACATGAGGAATTCCTGGGGTTTATTTCAATATAAGACCAAACTGCAGTAGGCATAACCAACACAGTTTTATCTGCTGATTTTGGAATAGATCTCAATAAGTTAGTTGGACAAGGATACGACAGTCATTCAACCATGGCAGGAAAATAAGATGGGGTTCTAGCATAAAACTATCCTCAGGCAGCCTTTGTCCACTGCTCATCCCATAGACATCATCTTACTGTAAATGAACTGAACAGTGTGAGTGATGTGTACAATGCTGTTGGCATAATTAAAACCATTATGAAAATCTTCCATGGGAGCATCCACAGATGACATCTAATACCCCAACTACCAATGCTATGTGAAACATGGAGTCAGAAATCAAGAGTATCTCTTCACATGCAGACAGTTACCCAAATATCACAACTCAAGCAATTGGCAGGATCGAGCAACACCAAGAAAAAACAAATTTCAGGCTAGTATGTATGTATTTATCTAATTTATATACCTGCCCTTCATCCGAAGATAACAGGGTGGTTCATAATATAAACTTTTATCATAGACATCCACTTTTACTATTTATCTTGTGATCGTAAGCAAAGATTCTTCAAAACCAGAACCAGTCACCCAAGCACTGGAATCTGTAAAGTTAGGTGCAATTGAAATGAAAGCACATATACAAAAGTTGCTGGGAATAATTTAACAGCACAGGGAAGCTAGTGGGAGACCATCAGCATAATAGAGGACAAGAAACTGGCAGATGAAGTGGCTGTAGAATTCAAAGCACTTAAACAAGACAAGCTAGTCCCCCAACCAATCCACAGAAGAGTTATGCCAGTGGTCCATCTACATTCCCAACCTGGATTCATTGATTACCTCATCAAGGGATTGTTTTAGTCATGAAAACTAGCCTGCTTACAGTTTACTGAAACTACATCCATCTCAGAAGTACCACACTGAATGAAAATTTAAAAACCTGCAAGTCCATGTCAATTTCATCCAGGAACTGTACAAATCTGAAAGCTTTAGGGATGAATCCGTCACTTGGTATGACTTGTAGGGAGAAGGAAATACACCCATCATCTTGTGACTTATGCAATATGAGCCTTACTGAACCATTGGACCACACCCAACTGTGCTCTGCTATTAAAATGGCCATCCCCACAGCACTTTCCCTACCAGTTACAACATGCACAGCTGAACAATTCTTTAGCACTTGGGGCAGAGTGCTGACACAGCTACATTCCACAATGAGTGAAGATCAATTGTCTGGCTTGTTGGGTGTCCATAAGAGAAAAGTTGAAGAATTATCCCAAGGAGAAATTTATATTGACCATTTTGGTGAAGACCCTCCAATACTCCAGCTTTTGTTTAAAGAGTGATCTACTTTGCATTATATTTTCCTTTATATTAGGGATAGATAAACATTAACCAAAAAAAGTTTTCCTTTTTCAGACCTTATGTCTGGCATTCACAACACCCAAGGCAGATTATGTGCAAATAGTGTGTAATTCAGTATTATGATTTTTTAAAATTTGATATTATGGTACTGTTCAGTTGACAAAGCTGTATGCCTTTCTATTGCTTTACTCTATTACAGGCATAGCCAAACTCAGCCCTCCAGATGTTTTGGAACTACAACTCCCATCATCCCTAGCTAACAGGACCAGTGGTCAGGGATGATGGGAATCAAAACATCTGGAGGGCCGAGTTTGCCTATGCCTGCTCTATTATTACTAAATATATAAAGTTAGTAGTTCTGAAATGTATAATCCCATACAATACAGTAAACCACCATTGTTTCTTGTTACTTCTCTTCAGCACCGTGTAATGATTTGTGGGATTCATCACAAGTCAACAATGTGTAGTCACAAATTATAGACCTTGCCCCCTCTGGGGGGAAAATTCTGAGGACACCCTTGGGAGAGAAGGTGTAGTGGGAGTGGCTTGGATGGATGGGAACGACTTGTATCCCCACCACCCCATTCTTGGAAGACATGAAGTCCATCACCATCACGGCATGGAACTGGGCTGCACTAGACTTGTGATGAGCAGGGTGACAGCATAGATCCTAGAGGATAAAATAAATTAGGAGGAGGGGGATCCACTGAAAATTGGCAGGCGATGCAAGCAATGATACCATTTACACTACAGTGGTACCTCGAGTTAAGTACTTAATTCGTTCCGGAGGTCTGTTCTTAACCTGAAACTGTTCTTAACATGAAGCACCACTTTAGCTAATGGGGCCTCCTGCTGCTGCCGCACCGCCAGAGCCCGATTTCTTTCTTCTTCTTTTTTAAATATTTTTTATTGAATGATTTTATGTTACAAAAAACAATACAGCCATACTACCACTCAATATAATTAAGAAATAAAAATTACATACATCGATATTTAGTTTGTTGTTTGTTATTTACCGTCTTATTTCCTCCCAAACATTGCATATAACAACCCACATATGTGCAGACACCCACACACCCACACCCACACACAAAATGATAATAATGAAAGTAAATATTTTTCCACTATTATCTTCCAAAATCTTTTCTTCAACTTTGACTTCCTGTCAAGTCCCTTTGCGTATGTTTTATCTTACATTTGAATGTACACAAAACAATAAACCTTTTGTATAATTTTTCTAATACATTCTGAAAACATAATAAATCCTTAATTGTTATCCACCTCCTTTTTGTTCCTTTATCACTCGAATGCTAGCACGGAGTCAAAACTATTATTATATTTTTGAACATATCTTCTATAACCACCCCATTTTTCTGCAAATTTTTGCTTTGAGTTTCCTCTGAGTTTACAAGTCAATTGAGCCATCTCCACCAATTCCTGTAATTTGATTTGCCAATCTATTATTTTTGGAGCCTCGTGATCTTTCCATCCCTTGGCCAGAGCCCGATTTCTGTTCTTATCCTGAAGCAAAGTTCCTAACCTGAAGCACTATTTCTGGGTTAGCGGAGTGTGGAACCTGAAGCATATGTAACCTGAAGCGTATGTAACCTGAGGAACCACTGTATTCTATACCAGACAACACTGGAACAAAGTTTCAGTCTGGTATAGGATGCTTGGTTAATTCTTGCTACAACAGACTAATACAGCAACTCCTATGGAATGTTATAATTCTTGAATCCATTCTGGCCATTATAGCAGAAATTCTGATAGTGTTTGGTTTTAACAATCCATTCCATTTTGGACTTCACTTTCCATGTAGTGGCAGTTTTACTGCTATGCATCTATTGCTCCTTTCTACCCCATCCCTCATTAACAAGTAATGAAACACAGGGTGGCTTCATATAAAATAGCGCTTTGAAACACTTACTAAAACATTAAAACAGCAGAAACATACATAACTGCTCCCTTTCCCTATCATGGGATGAACACAGATTCTTCCCTCATTCAAAAGCCTGACAGAAGGGGGCTTACTACAACATCTGTCTCAAGAGTTTTCATTGAGGACTTGGCATACAAAGTTATGGATTGTTTGCTTATGAATGTGGAGATGAGTGTGCTTTACATGTCTGAAGGCCTAAGCTTATGTTTAATATACTGCTATAGAAATATCCCTCTCAGGAGCCCAATGACTATGAGGTGCAGCGCTCATCTCCGCTTTCAGGCCGAGGGAGCCGGCATTTGTGTGCAGGCAGCTTTACAAGTCATATGGCCAACATGTCTAAACGGCTTCTGGCGCAATGAGACACTGTGACGGAAGTCAAAGCGCATGGAAATGCCATTTACCTGTTGAGGGTAAACCTGTTGACTGATACCTGTTGATGGTATGTGGGCAAGGCGGACAAAGAAAGAGGGGAAACATTTTCTCATTTGCTGAAAATAAGAAGTAAAGTGTGTGGCACCTCCACCTTTTTTTAACATTTCAAATTGTATTTTATTTTGGTTTTAATGTGATTAGGTGTGAGCAAGTAAACAGATGGCACCAGCTTGGAGATTAGAAACAGAAGCCAGAAGAAATAAGTTTGGAGGAAGGATTTAAAACAAAAGTAGAGTGTTTAGGCTTCTATATTAAATCACTCTTAAAGCTTGCTTCATTTGACATTATTAGTAAGTACTTTGAAAACTAACCTGAATTTAAAAAAATAAATCTTCCAAAGCCTTGACTAAATCTCTTCTAAAATCTTGTTTCATAGATAAACACAGCTGTGCTTCATCCACAGTCCATGTGGTCCACCCACAGGCCATATCCATCCATTTAAAATGCCTCATTTTTGTGGCTGAGTTTGTTTTGTGCTATGCAGGAATGAATTATCCTGAGACATAGAGCACTACCACTTGAAAAGCAAGCAAAGATTCAGGGTTGAATCTAGCCAAACATGCCTTGTAAGCCAGCAGTTCCAAAATAGTCATTTTGAGGTACGAGGCTGCTGACAATGTTATCATCTTGGCACAGTCAACGTATTACATGCATCAGAGAACTAGTGTGGTTCAGTGCATATTGCTGAATTTGGACTTCAAAGATCAGGTTCAAATCTCACTTCAGCCACTGAGTGGCTTCAGTATTACTTTATCGGCCATTTACATTATAAACATGGAAATAAAATTGTGACTTGCAAACTCTAAGGGTGAATTTAAACTGCAAAGGAGTTGGGATACTAAAAGTTCTAGCTGTGTAAATTAGAATAGTAAGCAGACACTACGCCTCCATTTTCATACTTCTTCACAACTATGAGAGTTAGTAACCTTTTTTAAGGTAAAAAACAACAACCTGTCATTCCTCATATTACATATGCATTCTTTGCCAGAGTCCTTATATTGTGGAACATGACTATGTGAAGAAGCATTCTGTTCTCACAAGTGAGTTAAATAACAGGGTACAGGGTGCAAATCCACACTGAGCTATTAATCTAACTAGATGACTCAGGTCTAGTCAATATCTGTCAGCCTAACCTATCACTCAAGATTGTGTTGAGAATAAAAAGGATCAAGGGAAAACTACCCTGAGTTCTTTTAGAGAAGGGTAGGACAGAAATGCACCAAACAGAGAAAGAATTATATGTAAAAAAAAAATCTCACTGTACTTGAACATGGGGAAAGGGGACATTTAGAAAAGGTTTCTAAATTGGCACATGATAATTGGTTCAGGTCTCTTCATGTGAGGAGAACATCCCTAAAGAGAGAAAGTCTCTAGGCGGCTAAGAATCAAAATTCGATACAGGCAGCTGTAATGTTAAATACAGGAATAGAATAACTTCCTATTAATTCAATTACTGGCTAATACAATCCTCCATTTGATTCCTCAGGAATTAAATAATCCTTACTGAAAAGGGCACAGTTTATCCCCCCCCCCCCTTTTACAATGATAGTATTTCTTTATATTTGAGCTACTTGGTGAGATGATCTAATCTGTAGATTAGAAGACTTGCCACTAAAGCAACAGCGAAAGCCACGCACACCCTATGCAACAACAGCAACAATGTGGAAACAAAGCCGTTGGTTTAGTCAGATAGGTGTCTCCAGCGTATAGCACTCCATTTCTCTTTTTCTGGCAGACTATAACCTCTGTGAGAGCTGACAATGCCCACCAACCATAATTTCTGAGATATGGGTTCATCTGGGGAATGGGTGCACATAAAGATGTGGAGGAGCACATCTTAGGTGAAGGGGACTGACTATCAAGTTGTGCCTTATGAGCCTGAGCTGTACCACTTAAGGTTTCAAGTGGTGGATCACAATCAGCACACCAATTCATCCACACAAATTTAGATCAGGCAAGCCTTCTCCCCTACCTCTAGGTCACTTCCAAACAGCCTGCTTATTGAGCATTCAACCTGAATTGTTTGCAGGCAGCATAGAAAACATTGGCTATTTATTGCATATTCATTCTGATATGTTTATGAAAAGGTTAAACAACATTGTGTCAAATGTTATCCTATGGTTTCCAGTATGTTTTCTCATCACTTTCCTTAAGTGCAATATGTCCAGTATTTTGAGGAAGGGATTTGTTGTGCCAGACCTCCAAATCAGTTTTAATTATACAACCTGAATTTGCTGGTATGTGATAGAATCCCACCCAAAAATAGTGACAGTCTCAAAGCAGCCCTAGTGGGTATGGGTGGGTGTGCACGCACGTGTTATATGGAGGAACATTCAATCTTTATGTGCTTAAGATACAGCTTCATGGCCTCAGTAAAAGCTAGACCTATGAAACAAAGTGTTGAAGATTATCATTGTCAATATGTTTTATGGAAACATATTTAGCACCAGTTACATGTTGTTTCCCATTTTGACCCATCATTGATTGTCACCCAAGATCGAGTGTTAAATCTTTTATTCCTGTTCACAAAGGTATGACACTGTTTAGGCTTTCCCTACAATGTCTACCAAAAGAAGGATTCGACCTTATGTTTCCCTTCATCCCATTCAAGCAGGAGCTAAAAAAAGGTGCATCAGAGAAATGCATTAAAAACTTGAGACCACACCTCATTTATTATATTTGCACAGAAATATCACAGCTGAGAGTGAGGGAGCCAGAGACAGAATTAGCAGGGGTGCCAGCAGCTCTGCATATGGAAGCATCTTATTCCTCCCTGACACAGAAACTAAAAGCCATGTTGTTGAGATATATGTCGCTAAACAAGCCATTAACAGCATTTTACACACAAAAGGGAGTATTCGCTCTTTCACTAAAATGAGTCCCTTTGGGGCCACAGTGTGACTCATGCCAGGTAGATTATTCACTTGCCTAAACTGAATTGCAAGCAAGCCATCTGGCAGTCAAGGTGAAAGAGACAGGCACTGACAAGCAAACCTTAAACTGAGATGATATGTGTGAATAAGATGATTCGGGTAGAGAAAGTCTTCTGTTATTTTCCTAATGACTCTGCAATGCCAGCATAACAGGATTTTGCAATCTTCTTGCAAACAGTAGCTCATAAACCCCTGTCTAAGGCTTTGTATAGACAAAAACTTTTCAAAGTGTTGGATGCAGTGTTGTATACCTAGGGGCATTAAATGCCTGGGGTATTTAATGCTTCCTGTCCCACCATAGTCTCTGATAAACCTGTTTTTTCAGGTTTTGTAGCCTTTAAACAGCACCAGGGACAAGCCAAAGTACAGTGGTACCTCGGGTTACAGACGCTTCAGGTTACATATGCTTCAGGTTACAGACTCTGCTAACCCAGAAATATTACCTCGGGTTAAGAACTTTGCTTCAGGATAAGAACAGAAATCATGCAGCAGCAGCACAGCGGCAGCAGGAGGTCCCATTAGCTAAAGTGGTGCTTCAGGTTAAGAACAGTTTCAGGTTAAGAACGAATTAAGTTCTTAACCTGAGGTACCACTGTAGTTACCAGCACTACTGCTACTACTATAGATGTGTATACATTTGGTATGCTTGTCCTGGACACCTATTGAACACGCAAACACTGCTACATCCCATTCCTATATCACAGCAGTTTAGGAACCATTTTTAAATGTGGTTTCACTACCACCTACATTTAAAAAATAATAATCATGAAAACGAATGCTTAATACTTACTCTGTTGTTATCCCTCCTTTCTTATATGGAGAGCTCAGGATGGCCTTTTGTCTTCATACCAAGCCTTGGGGGTATATTAGGTTGAGAAATAAAGGCTGGTCCAAAATCAGTCACTGATCTTCAATGCGGACTAAAGATTTGAGACCTGCCCTTTCCAGTCTAAATACAAAATTCTAGCCACCATCGCACACTGGCTATCTATCTTTCATCTATCTATCACAACAGTACAGTTCTACTTTTCTACATTCAAGTATACAGTGTTCTTTCTTGTAAGTTTCCTATAAAACTGATATCCACTAGACCAAGAGTTGCTTCAATCCAGACCATGGAGATTTGGCAAAGTTGACTTGATGTACAACTTTTCCTTGGGACACGCTTGTCCAGTGCACTAGATACTGAAACACCTTGTCTAATGTTTAAGAATGCATGAGTTACATAAAAGAAGTTTTAAGGACCTTCACACACACACACACACCTATATATATAAAAACTCTTCACAAGCTCAAGAGGTCAAGACACGAAAGCTTTAGCAACTAATCTACACTTAATGACCCACCCAGTGGTATTCAGAATATCACTCATGAAATCACTCAAGATATCCCTCAAGTAATTAAGGAACAAAAGAAGAAAAGGCACACTAATCTAGGAACTTCCTCTCTGCCCAGAACGTTGGAGGCTATACACCACACCCCTCAACAGTATTTATAGGAACTCAAACACCAGATTCTGCTCTGTTCCAGTAACAAGAAGCCGAAAGCACCAGCCTGAAGATGACGAGTGAGACCTCGTCGAAACGTCGCACAGACACCCCGACTCTTACACGGGAAGACACCCGAAGACACCAAAACCTGCATTCCTGTACCCGTGAAAATCTACGAAAGCATATATATATATATATATATATATATTAAACAAAGCTGACTTGTTCTATTTTATCTCACACTGGAATGCGCCTATCTTGTGAGGAAAGTAGGAAACACCTGTCCTTTTTTTAAAAAACCAAAAGACTTCCCTGAACTTTTTAACACAGTTACAGACTAGACATTTTATCACATTGTGTGCCAGCTAAAAACCACACCACAACGAACACTTCCTGACTCACTCAAATGCACAAAGCATGTATGGTTCTTGCAGACAGTACTGAGCCACTCCTGAGTATTGGTTCTCACCACAAAGGGGAAGCGAGAACGCGACATGTCTGTGTATGCAATACCTTCGTAATCTTGCTTTTGGTTTCTGAGTGTGTGTCTGACTGTGTGAGAGACAAAACACATTGCACCTATTGGCAGGGCTGCTAACAAAAGCTTCAAAGTATTAAAATAAGTGTGTTGAAACTATGCAGTTATCTAGGCAAGGCACACATAAACATTATTCAAATGGTAAACAGCCATCTGAAACCCATATGCAGTCACCATCCTGCTTAGTGAGTTAGAACGATACCTCCTCTCAATGTTCCATTTGACATTAGACAAGTTCCTTAATACAGTGTGACCAAGACATGGATGGGTGGGCTGGGTGGTTTAACTCAACTGTGCCCTTCTGTGTACTCAGCACAGCACTAGGCTAGATTAAGGAGTTTTGAGGGGTAGAGTTGCTATTGTCCATAGACGCACCATCTCTTTTACTAGAAAACCTATTGATCTTGGGATAGGCTCAGAGAATCTGCACCTGGTGTAGAGCCAGAGCGACAAACTGGGGGTGCTGCTGGTCTATCTACCACCTACTGCCTAGCAGCATCCTTGGTGAAGTAGTATTTGGTGTGGTATTGGAGGACTGTCTCAAATGGTCACTGGTCCAACGTATCAGGAAGGCACACCTTTGATTCAGTCTTTACTCTGAGTGATATGAGGGATGGAAGGGGTACAGTGCACTCCATTGTCATGGTCAACCCTGTTTGGACTACTAGTAGTAATTTTCCACTGTGAGGGTAATGGGCCCATTTGAAAGGCCTGCCCTCAGAGACTGATGGAACCCAAGGGGCTCCTGAATGTTCTGGAGAAGCTTCCAAGAGAAAGCTGAAAATCCTATCAAAGTTATGGTTTCTCTATGGAATAGTGAGATAAAACAGGGAGTTGACACAATCATTCCTGAGCATCCTTTCCTGCGTTGTGGAGCTCCATTGGCTCCTTGGCATTCTGGGGAACTTCAGTCTATGAAGCAAACCTAACCGCTACAGCACAGGTGGTAAAAGTTCTGCTCTGAAGTGCCCATTTCTAGAGATAACTGTTTCAGTTCACACACTGTTTTGGGAACCTCAAATTTAGAAGGCTCAAATTTTAAATGCTAGTCAAACTTAATTTATCCCCCATCACTAAGTCTGCTAAAAGCTCCCTGTTACGCAGACCATTTGACTGCATAAGAACCAGCACTTCAAGAATTAGGATTGTGATTAAATATATGGGACTCGTTCTAAAATAAGACAGCCATGAGAAAAAGGAGGAAGCATGTAAGCAGAACAGGGGGGGAAACATGATGCAAATATTAAAAAGTTGATGCAAATCCTGTGATAGAAATGAAGGTGATGAATTTGACCCATGAATCAAGAAGATTCAAGCAGAGGGTTCCGCACTTAGAACAGCTCAAGATGATTTTAAGAGTGGCATTTTTGAAAGCTTGCAGGGAGGAGACGAGAGATGAGATGGGAAGGTTGTAAATAGCCAAGGCGAGGGAAATAGCATGCTAAAAACCTGATCTGGATGCCATTTACAGTGAATGGCAAAACTACAGCTGCTTTCTATAAGAGTGGGAGGAGGCCCCAGGGCAGCAACAATAGCACTGCCATTTTCTGTTTCAGAAGCAAGAATGAAATTTGGTTTGAAACCTCATCAGACATACTAGAAATTGAAAACACATGTTTATTAAAATTGGATAGCTGATACATTAAGATGACACGTTATATTTTCTAATACTGCCCTGTGACTTTCAGTTCTGTTCGCAAAGAGCAACAATGGTCCAAAAATCTCTTGGAACCATCTCTTGTTAAGGTCACAAACAGATCTCATTATTACCCTGTTCTAACACTCATAACATTTAAGAATTCATTTTCCCAAGCTTGACTTCTATGTAAAAACAACATTTTGGAAAGCTTTATGAGAAAGATTTTCCACTTACTGAGAGAGTGAAAAATACAATCTCCTGCTTAAAATGATCTATTCTAATCACATGACTAAACTTGAAAGAATTTAAACTTGGCAAACCTATAGTTCTTAGTAAGGAGTAGGTTTTTTGCCAGGGTTAATAAATCTTCAAGAAAAAGGGTTCTTTTTGGCTCCAAACGTCGCTACAACCACAACTCGCTGCACAGGAAAGGCTGTCAAAATGAGAGCACAACAATAGCAATACCTTCCTCTTTTTCAAAAACATACAATAGGAGGCCAGAGCTTTCTATCACTGGGGCTTTCTGCACTAGAGAAGCCTCTTCTGCATGACCCCCCAAAAGGAAATGTCTCACCAAAGAAAGAAGACATAGATTTGTATAAGATTTGTATATGCTAATATATATACATAAATGCAAAGTTAGAAATAATTACTATAATTTAAATAGAAATATACCACACCTCAACATACTGGGGAAGGCTGAGACCTGTTACGTGCATACCTCCTCAGTTTGTTGTCTAAGTGCTCACTGCTGATGAGCAACTGCAAGATTCCTGCTCTCCATTATTAGAGTCCTTGATCTTTAAACTGGACTTGGATGAGGCAGCCCTTCAAAGACAGGGCTTCAAGTAGAGACCTGTCCTCTGATAGCCCTTCAAACAGATGGCTGTCCTCTGTAAAGCAGGACACATATTCAACAGTTTTTACAAAAGGAGTGAGCACATATACAAATCGAATCACATCTGCAAAATACATGCAACATGGCTAGAATGGAACGTTGGAATGTAAATTTTCAGCAAAATGAACAACAATATAGATGGAAGACCACCCCGATTTTAATGTAGGGACTTGGAGGGCAGAGAGGGAGGCAGAGAAGGGGAGCTGCCTCATGAGTTCTTAATTTACTACTGTATATGAATACCTGGCTCTTAAATGGGATTCCCAGTGGTCTCCCAGCCAGATTGTTGATCAGACCCAGACCAGCTTAGCTTCAGGAATGTTCCAGCAGCTGATATTCCCATACCATCCACTGGGACTCACTTATTTGTTTCAAATGATCAGGAGGTTTGTTCAGTCTAAACAAAAGAACTTGTCATGCGTAAGGTGGTTGCTGATGTAAACTTAAAGACAATTGACGTAAACTTAAGGAAGTTTGCAGGCTCAAGCTATTCCCATAGACCAACTAGGGGGCTCTGGGGTCAACAATATCCCCACTTGCTAAATTGGGGGCCTCACAAATTGTCCAACAATGCCAACTCCTTGTGCTAGCCCTGCTTTCAGCTCCAGGCAGCTGAAGATGTATGCTATAGCGATGGCTGGAAATGAGATCAACAGAAGTGAGTCATGCATTGAAGTGGTACCAGTCACCCTCCCTTGTGATAAGGTGTTAGGGGATCTCCTCAATGCCCACAATGCCTTGTACACCACGTGGATATATGTTTACAAGACAGGGACTATATAACTATTTTTAAACAAATAACATAAGAATTCAGAGCCAGACTAGATACATATATAGCTTTAATGTTGTTTGCTGCTGAATCTACAGCCTTAATATTTGCACATTTCCAGACTTTTAGATCTGATTGGCATTATGCAGTAAGATGAATCTTTCAATTTATCTGGGTGGTAACTTTTAACTATTGTTTTAAAAAAGAAATAGGGAGAAATCAGTAAGGAAATGTGTAAGCAATAATGTATGGGAAGCAGTCTCTCTGATGAAGAGCTGCTAAGTGTAACACGTACATTCACATTTCCCTATTGATCCAATTAGAGAGACCCTTCTCCCTCAGTTCTTTGAGACCAGCATAACATAGCATGCATATATATATATATATATATATATATATATATCTGTTAATTATCCCAACTATCATATTCACATATGGTTTTTCTTCATCAGAAGAGGAGAAGCTTAATAAAATACTGTTCCTAGGAGGTGGAAGGGCCATAGTTCGGTAGTAGAGTACAGGCATCTCCTCCCCTCGCTTGTGTGCAACCTTGTATTTGTGAGGTGCCAGGAAATCAATCAATTCTAACCTGAAATGGCAGGAGAGAGCTGGAAAGTCCTTGTGGGACATAAGGAGACCCTCCCCAGAGTCCGAAGAGGACACCAGTGAACCACAAGTCCAGGAAAAAAAGATTCAAAGGGCTCCAAAATGGCATGCAGTGGCTCTTCTGCTGTCGCACTACCCGGCCTAAAAGCTGCATGTTTGTACTGCAGTGTGCTTCCCACTTACGTGCATTGCACTTATGCGCACAGGGTTCTGGAATGTAATCCCTGAGTACATAGCCTCTGTATCTGCTCTGCATGCACATATTCAATCCCTGACATCTCCAGGTCAGGCTGGGGAAAAACCCTTTCTGAAATCCTGGAGAGTGGCCTCCGGTCAGTGTAGACAATGTCGAGCTAGATGCACCAATGATTTGAATCACTATAAGGCAACTTCCTGCACTCTTGATCTTTGGGGGATGCCTTGGGTAGTATTCAACTACCTAAGCATTTAGTCAGAGTAGTTCCACTGAAATTAATGAATATAGACTAAGTTAGGCCAGTGGCGTAGCGTGGGTTGTCAGCACCCGGGGCAAGGCAAGTAATTTGCGCCCCCTAACCCGTGAATTTGCGCCCCCTAACCCGTGGATTTGCGCCCCCTAACCCTAACCCCCAGATGTTGTGCCCGGTGCGGCCGGGCCCCCCTGCACCCCCCACGCTACGCCACTGAGTTAGGCCCATTAGTTTCAGTAGGTCTGTTATTGGCTTGAGAGACAATGGAGTGTGCCTCCAGGGGTGAAGTCAAACTGCTGTGTTAGCAGCACTGAAGGGACCTCCCCAGGACACAAACCTGGGCAGTGCGTGTGGAGGTCCTGGGCTGCCCAGACGATAGGACCCCACTCTTAACCTCACTGATCTGGTCCAAAGGAAAGCAGAGCAATACGCTAAGCACCAGCTTGGCTGTAGGAGTTGCCGGAAGGAGGTGTACAAGGTGCCATCCAACCGTCTTAGGGACTCCAGCAGGTCAACTTAGTTGAATGCCACCGATCCAACCCATGACTCTTAAAGTGGCATACGAGTGCTTTAAGGTTGAGGTGTGGATGTCACTGTCACTTACTAGAGATAGGGAGTTTTCAGGAAGTAGGATACATAAAATTATTCAAGGAGTCATACTTCCAAACAAGGAAGCATGTCAGTCAGAGAACTATATACCCGCACACTGTTGAATTTTCTTGGGTTGAGAAACTTAACAGAGGTCTAATTTCTGTTCAAGCTTTGTATCACTGATGGAGTGTAGGCACATCTATTCTCCTTCTCTCTCATTTCCCACTGCATGAGTGATACGATGTGAAGTAGGCAGTAATCCATCTCCCTTTTCTTACAATATTTCAAACACCTCCCAAGAATTACACTGCTAATGTCAGAGGCAGAATGAAGCAGAGATGGGTGCAATTTGTCACAAATTACGCTCTATATCCAGGCATCTATAAAGCATCCAATCACTTTCATGTTGAGGCTCTGCTAAGATAAAAATGATGCTATTAGGCATGTAAATAATGGTGTTCTGTTTGAATTGAATAGTTGGTTATTTTCACAACACTCTAAAAACCCAAGGAAACCTTGGCTTGGAATCCAAAGAGCTGGTTCTGTACACTCAAGGGGGACTTGCTTTGTGCACCTCAAACAACAGCTCCCACCCATGATCACCATTTGATTTGGTGAGAAGCTATAGCTGCAGCTGGTGGATCACAGATCTTGCATACAAAAAGGTCCTAGGTTCAATCTTTGATTTCTTCCAATGAGACCAAGAAAGATTCCTGTCTGAAATGCTGGAGGGCTGCTGCCAGACAGTGTAGACCAGGTTCTCTTGTGCTCCTTGAAATGTTGCTGGACTCCAACTCCCAGGTCAAGCTCCTGGTTGGATTCCCAACTCCCACCAGCATAGCAAATGGTCAGGACAGATGGGAGTTATAGTCCAGGAAGATCTGGAAGGCCACAGATCCTCTTCCCTGAAGTAAACAATGCTGTGCAACAGAAATGATTGGAGCAAGGAGGTGTCAGTACATGTTTATTTCTTTGCCATCTGCATCTGCTGGCAGACCAGCTGCCTCTGGCCCTCCCTCAACTGTCACCAAGCAGCAGCCATTCTGCCAGGATACCTGAACAGTTTCCATCCCAACTGATTGTTATAAGAATTGTAATTGTTAAGAATTCATGCCTGAATTTGTTTTTTTTTCCCCATACACTTTTGCACGCCCCTTTATCCCTATGCATCATGTCTTTTAGATGGCAAGCCAGAGGGCAGGGACTGGTCTTGGGAGCCACTGGAAGGACCATTCTAACTGAAAAACTAGGCAGGCGGGGATTTTTAAAAAATAAATGCTATAAATAAGTGAATAAATAAATATTATATGTAGGATAAGCAGCCCTGACGAGCTGCTAAACTCTCTGTGAAATTAATGGGAATGTGGAAGGTCCAAATAGAATCATAGAACTTTAGAGTTGGAAGGGATCCTGGGGGTCATCTAGTCCAACCCCCTGCAATGCAGAAATCTCAGCTAAAGCATCCATGACAGATGGCCATCCAACCTCTGCTCAAAGACCTCTAAGGAAGGAGAGTCTACAGCCTCCTGAGGGAGACCATTCCAACATCGAACAGCTCTTAATATATACTCTTACATATTCTTGTAGAATCACCCATGTCTTTTCCTGTAATGGCTGCAGGGGATATTCGGGCACCAAGGAGTATGTTTCTAGGATTTTTTCATACATATGTCTCCCCTTTAAAAGTTACAGAAAATATGGGTGGTATTCAGGTACGTTTTACTCAGAGCAGACGCACTGAAATTAATGAGCATGACTAAGTTAGGTCCATTCATTTCAACAGGTCACCCCTGGATTAAAACCTATTTGACTACTACCCCGTGTAGCTAGCACAGTGTGGAAATGGGTGACACCTCTCTGTTTCGTAAATGTGTGGGGCAGCTCCCACCCATATAGAAACAGTTTCTTTTCCACCCCAAGCTTCCCGTGCTTAGCATCCATTTTGCCCTGCCTTTCATCTGTTTAAACTTACAAATTTAAAAAGGAGCAGCCCCAATAGCTACTGAATGTGAGCTGTGTTACTGAGCGAACATCATCCAATACGAAAATATAGCCCTCCTAATTATTTTCAGGGAAGGCAAAAAAAAAAAGGTAAAGCAAAAAAAAGGGGGACACAAACCCATCCATACTGTTCAGTCAGGAACATGTAACCCTATCTTGTCAGCATTTCCTTCTCCTCTGTCGGAAGCAATGAAAATGTAATCCTAAAAAGCGTTTTAGAGGGCTATCTTATTTAAAAGACAAAACAAAAGGTGACTGACAGTTATTTGTCACTGAAGGTAAACAAATTTATGTGGCTTACATTGTATGCTCTGGGATAAAGCAAGCTGGTAAAAGGGGTGTTTGCGATGCATTGGAAATTAGTCTCAATGACAAACTCCAGGAAAGCTGATGCACTGGCTAGACAGGTAGATATGAGGTGCTCAGGCTGTCTGGATGCTATGGAAATCACATTGTATGCATTTGACCATTGTCAATGGGACAAGACAAGTACCAAGCTCATTCTTATTCTAAGCCAGGAAGAGGACTTCATGTGCATTAGCCTTTTTGCTGAAAAGCTGCCATATTTGTCAGTTCAGACGTATGTTAAGATAAGCTCTTTTCCCGTTATCTAATATTTCACCAGGCAGTGGAACCAAAGGATAAGCAGCACCTAATAACCTATGTGGGCAGGAAATCTTCAGTGCTGTCAAGCTCAGCGTAAAAGCTCAAAATGCCCTAGACAAGGAAAAGTTCGCAGCAGGCATTCATTTCATTTTGAAGCAGGGAAAAAGTTAAATTAATCACTTCATTTGGGGTAAAAAGCTTTCTAGGGATCGGAACAAAAAGTTACAAGCCATACAACAAACCAGGAGAGAAATATATATAAGGTTCTTTTTACTGCAAAGCTATTGCACTCACACACTCCTGCCATTTAGTACGAAAGGCAGCAGCCAGAAATTAAAGGTGGCTATACAGAGGTGACTCTCTAAAACTGAAAGAGTGGCTGAAAAGCAAGAGAAATCAAGGCAGTAAAGGGAATGCTGTTCCGTGTAATTTTTGACGGAAAAATAAAATGAAGCTGCTTGAACATAAAAGACCTTGGGATATAGGTAAAGGTAAGTATATAGCTTGGTATAGATAGATAGATAGATAGATAGATAGATAGATAGATAGATAGATAGATAGATGATAGATAGATGATAGATAGATAGATAGATAGATAGATAGATAGATAGATAGATAGGTATAGGTATAGGTATAGGTATAGGTACACACACACACACACACACACACACACACACACACACACACACACACCATATTTTTTTGCTCCATAAGACACACATGACCATAAGATGCACCTAGTTTTTAGAGTAGGAAAGCAAGAAAAAAAATATGAGAAAGATCCCCTTCCGTGCTGGCTCCTGGCTGCTCTCATGCAAGTCACAGATCCCCTCAGACAGGAGGGAACTCTATTTTTTATTTTTTTATTTCCCCCCAAAAAATTATTGGTTTTCACAAAATTATAAATAAACAAACACATAAAAGAAACAAACATAAATCATAACCTTATTAAAAATTACACTTAAGACAGGAGGGAACTCTAAAGAGTGTTTAAAGCTCTCTTCCCCCACTTCGCCTCTCCCCAACCCCTTGCACCGGTGGGGGACACTCGCATGGGCGCCGCCATTAGAACATTCACATGGGTGATGTGCCACACCCCCACGGGCAGTGTGCCACGCCCTTGCTGCTCCGGGAATAAAAGTCCCCAGCTCTGCCGCTGCCAGGGACCACATATTCGATCCATAAGATGCACAGACATTTTCCCTTACTTTTTAGGAGGAAAAAAGTGCGTCTTATGAAGTGAAAAATACGGTAGCCATATTGTCAGGACTTAACAATGAAAAAAGAAGTAGCCAAATCACTTTCAGTAGATCCACTTCATTCATTTAGTACAAGCCTCTGCAAATACAAATCTGGTTCAGAAATGTGTTTTGCTGTATTAGTCAGCAGTCCTGAGAGTGTTTGGGCATGTTGGAAAGAAGAAGTTCCAACGAAAGACGAATGGTTACAGAAATTAATGGAATATGCATAAATGGTGAAACTTACTGGCAGAATTAGAAATCAAGACCACGAACTCTTTATCAAAGAATGGAAATGGTTTCTTGAATATTTTTTTTAAAATGGGAAACAGATCAAGACATTAGCAGGACTACTGTAAAAACCTACACACGCATACATATAGAATAAAAAGAATGTGACAAAATAATTTTGGATATGCAGGGAAATACGAAAATAACTTCAAGGGAATGCAGAAAGAAGGGGAAGTCGATTTTTCAAATGTTAGAATTATTGTTGAATAACTTGTGAAATGTTTTCTTTTGTGTTATAATCTAAAATTATAAATAAATATAAGAAAAAAAGAGAAGTGTTTGGACATGCATTCCCATGAGCAACTCCAAGATGTGAACAGGACAATCATAAAAACAGCTACCAGAAATTCCCATGGTCCATGAGGCAGTCATTTTCTCATCTTTAACTGCAGACCTCAAATTCACACAATATATGTAGAAATGTGGATCCAGGGACAGCTTACATGTTGAGCAAGATATTTTGTGTGAATCAGGCCTAAGAACACCCTATTCCAAATACTGAAGTCAGCTTGCTGCCTGGGTCACACTGTACTAAGGCATGGTACAACGCAGGACCCTAAGGACTTGCAAATGTCAAGAAATCTGGGTGTATGTCCCACATCACAGGGCAAAAAGCCCTGTAACTGTTGCCTCAATTACTGATTTATCTGCATGCTGATTTTCCAGCAGGGAGTCAATTAACAGAATTCAGGAATAGTTCATTACATACATTAACCCTTACCTTTTCTCTCTTTTTTGGCCATATTATATTAACAGTAGAAAGGGTAGCAGTCTTCTTCCACTCTTCATATGCCATAACATTCACACATTAATAGATCACAAAGTCAAAGAAACCAAAGGCTATAGTTTTCGGCTCCCCGGGATACATGCTGTTTCAGGGCCTTATTTACTTTTTAATTTCATAACACTTTTTCCTTTAGGCCATACTCGTGTTTCCATACAACTTTGCCCTTTCTTCCCTTGCATCAATTAATAGACAGACTATATATTAGTATGAAATAATTAACTGCACTGCTTATTTCTTCCCTGCAGGCAGTGGCACGAACCAATTAGATCATGGAACAAAATACAAAACAAAATCCTTTCAGTGTTTTACTTGGCTCTGAAAAATGGAAGAACCCTCCCATTTCATTGCATAATGAACCTCCTAAATCCCCAAAGAGCCTCGAGTGCAGCAGAAGAGCAGCTCTACAGAAGGTTCTTGGACTACTCTGAGCTCTCTTAAATGTACAAGAATGCAGGCATTCACCCAATCTTCATTTATACAAGTTCAATAGCCTTTAAAGAAGTCGTGTAAGTACAGCCAGTTCTGAGACTGACTAGAGCCCACACTAGTATAACAAATGAGGATGTTGGGTTAAACAGTTTGTCCACACAGCCAACACTTGAGCAGTGGTTATGAAAAAACTGTTTGAAAAGTTTCTCACTGTTTGTGCACTCATGAACTAAATCAAGGCAGTTGCATACACCCATCACCACACATTCAGCTTGTGTCTGGGACGCAACAGAAATCAGTGTTTCTCAAAACATGCTGAAACCAGGGCCTGCACATGGCAATGGGGGCACACAACTTGTTTGGCATAGACTGAGGTCAATATAGGCAGGCTTTTCCCATATAGCCTTCATGATTCCTGATGCTCATGTGAAAGCTTTCTATTTAGGTTATGTATTGGGATTTCTTCTCTATTTCTAAAGTTCCTAATGAATTAGAAGAGCTTGCATGATTAGATATTGGGGGGAAATATTTCCACAATAAGAACAATTGTATTGTCAGTGGTAAATTATATTGGTAGACAAAAAGTGCCACGGCCCTTGGACATCCTCCAATGACTAGAATGCAGACTGTGGTGGACAACCCAAACTCACTGGTGAATAAATGAACATCAGCAGCCAATTTCACCTGCTCCAGACTTTGGTCTGAGTTAAAAAGGCAAGTGGCACGGGTTGTCTGGTACGTGCTTTCAAAGGACAACCACTCTGCTAAAGGCACAGTAATATGACTGTAACTGCAGTGCTGTTTTTCTAGATAAAGAGGTGCCGGAACTCACCATGAACACCTTCCTCGTTCTCTTGGGAAGGCAATGGAGCCCACCAGAGAGGTGCCAGAACTGAGTTCATGTGATTTCCCCTTGAAAAAAAAGCTCTGACTGTAAGTGTTGTGACTCCAACTTACATCAGCCCTAGACAGCAAGGCTGAGTGTTCGGATGATGAGAGTTGTAGTCCAACATCTGGAGAATCACTAGTTCCGTATCCCCTGGTGCATGTAGCCACTGCTAATCAAGGTTTCATGTCCTGCTTGTGGGCTTCTCATAGGCTTCTGGTATGGTAGACATCATAGCTGGCTCACCGGTGTCTTACTGCAAAATGGTATCTGTGGAAACTCACAGATAAAAATGGGGAACATGATGCAGAAGAAGTGCATTTTCAGCTAAACTAAAGCAATGGTAGTGCTATCTAGGGACCCGCATCCATTCATAATCCTGCCTAGGAGGAAGGTGGGTTGCCAAAATAGTTCTCTACTGTTAATCGAATTCCAATTTAAGTGTTTGTTAAAATATGGGAAACTGGTATAGTACTGCCCACAGTTTGTGCTCAAAAGGAAATTTAAACTGTAACAGGGTAGCAACATTTCATATATCCAAATCTAGGCCCAAGATCTTTGTCATCTAAAGCAAAAGCTTCCATGCACACCTCTTACAGACATTTTAAGAAGGGCAACATATAAATGTTGCATATTATTTATTTATTTCATAAAATTTATATACTGCTTGCTTTCACAAAACAAAACCTCAAAGCAAAACTCAGAGTGGCTATATATGGCATGGCCTTTCATTTGAGCGTGTACTTTTTTCGCCACAACAGTTTGGACAAAGAAATCGGCTTTATGCTATTTATTTGGTAGGGGACATGATGTCAACCACAGAAACGTCTTCCTGAGAGCAGTTTCCAAGCATTCCATTCCCTAATGAAAGAACTGGAGCAGAATGCTTCTCTGCTAATGCTATATTTCAGTCATTAAAAATGTGCATTTACAATTTTGTTTAAAGCTGCTAGAGGCAAAACACAGAGAAATTACTCCAGCCTCCATTTCATATTTCTAGAATAGCCTCCAAGACCACACTCACTAGGAATGAGTGCTATTTGTACCTAGAAAGACGGCAAATGGCTTGCGCAGCCCAAGCTTCACAGTGTAACCAATCTGGAATTAATGCTCCATTTTCAAGAAGCTCAGCATGAAAGTCAAATTCAGGCTCATACTAGCTGGCTGATCCACACAAGATCAGGAAAGTGAAATTGTCTGTCAAGAAACCAAAGTTTTGTTCCTAATAATATTGTCTGAATATGTTATGCAATTTTGTTTATTTATTTATGATCCACTTATCATCTACGTGAATTCTAGGCCTGCGTATAAAATACAGATTCCATAAAATTCCATAAATAGTAAAAACTTCATGACAAAAACAACTAAAATCACAGAGCAGCCTACCTACCACAGTTATTCTACATCTATAAAACAATGAAAAAGCCAGGACAAACCAGTATGACAAAAGTGTTGGTTCTAAGCAGAACTCCAAGGGGAGAGAATCAAAATAGTGTTTCAGGAAAACGCGTTGTAAACTTCATAATGGGAAATCACATTGCTGAAAAATGGAACTCCACAGCGCCATCTGGTGTCACAGTGTTATAACACATTTAAAATGCTTATTCTTTACTTATGTAGCTGAGTCCATGGTGCCACTGCAGAGAAGGCCCCTTCAGCTCATTGCACATTTTAAAATTATCTTATCAGGCCAGAAATGTGGGTGGTTCAGTGGAGAGCTTAAAGAGAAGCAGAGACTATCAAGATTCTGAATGCTGTTTTCTCCACAGTGCAATTGCAAAAGATACACAGTTCTGCGAACAGCCCCCCTCAGCAGCAAAACTCTGGTTTTGCCTTTCTTTTTAACATCACAAAAGTCTATTTGTAAATGCAAATCATTACACAATAACTGGTTGATGGTTCTTGTGTTTGTCTAGAAAAATAACAATACATTGTGTTGTGCAAGCCCAATTTCAGCATAGGTAAAGACTTAAGAAATAAAACAAAATGAAATCACTTGCCTTAAATGCAGTCTTCTCAACTACCAATAAAAAGGAAAGCAATACTTCTTGGCACTCATTTTCCCAAACAAAATTTGCTTCTGTAAACAACAAGCAAAATGCTTGTTTTCTCTCCCCTTTTTTTGTTTAATTTTACATATATTTCAAATCATAATTGTCTTAAGCACCTGTCTCACCATTCCTAGAATCCTAGAAGCAAAATAGTGATAAGTATTCTGAACAGCTATTTCATTTAATACTGTCCATTCATATTTTAAAATGTATTCTGTATTAAAGACCACATAAGCAGACGATTTCCCACAAATAGCAAATTAATGCATTTTCCTTCATTCTGTTTCTATAATCTATTCTTAATTAATCCAGTTTGGCACCTGCTCAAGCATTTAGTTAAGAAAGAGTCATAACTGGTTTCATTTATTTTAAACTATTTTATAAATAGTTTTGTTTGTTATGGCAAGAATAGTTATTACGAATATTTCTTAAGTTAGAAAGTACTCTGTACATAAACTAGTTAACATGGATATTAGATAAAATGATAAAATAAAATGTAAATAAGCCCTGAATAGAGAGATGACAGTTTGCCTTTGCATTACCTAATAATGGGAGTGCAATGAAAATTCACACACACCTGTTCTAAATATCTGCAGATTGGGACATTTATTCTAAACCAGTGTTTCCCAAACTTTTTTGGGCAACGGCACACCTGTTTAATGAAAAAAATCTCGCGGCACACCACCGCGGCACAGCCCCGTGACGTCAGCGCGCAGCGTCACGCCGGGAGGGACGCACGAAAGTGAAAGTTTTTTCCCTCCCCCTTGCCAGGGAACCTCCAAGCTTTGGGGGTGGGAGGAGGCAGCAGAGCGAGGGACTGAGGGACGGCGGCAACTGAGGCGGCGGCAGCTGTTGTGGTGGTGGCGGCGATAGCGGGCGGAGGAGGGGGCGGCGGCGGGGCTTGAGGAGCCGTCGCCGGGAGTTGCTGCTGCTGTTGTTGCTGCTGCTGCCCGGACATGCCGGCCTCCTCCTCCTCCGCTGTCTCGCGCTCCTCCCTTTTGCACGCGCTGCCCCGCCGCTCGGCACCACCACCGCGGAGCCGCCCCCGGCTCGACGCGGATCCTCGCCGCCGCCGCCTCTCACCGCCCGACTTGCCCGACTCCCTCCCACGGCACACCAGCCAATGTCTCACGGCACAGTAGTGTGCCGCGGAACACCGGTTGGGAAACACTGTTCTAAACCACAATATTAACAGCACAGTAGTGAGTATAAAAACTGTTGTTACGGTCATTTTTTAAAATTTATGAATCACTTCCCCTGAATCCTAAACTTAATCGCTTGAGCACACTTACTGTGACAGCACTAAATACCATAAAAGCCTGTCTGCCTGAAGACCGTCCTGAAACTTATGATGGTAACCACCTACAGCCCACTGACTGAAGAAGTGCTTCCACCCCACTCAGTCATCCCTTAACTAAGAAAGATCTAAAATAAAATTCTAATTCTGAGTTAGTCACTTCTACTTCTGGTATAATCAGCAGCTCCCACACTGCATGAAGTGATGTCATGAAGCACTAGAGTCTTAGTATTTCTCACTTGCAGACCTGTTTTCATTTGCTCTTCTATTTGCCAATAGATTATTTTCAACGCTGGCTTGGAAACTCACTCGGACAATTCAGGTTGATGAGAATGTCAGGCTTCTCGGAAGGTAGTACCGTGAGATTGGGAGTTTGAGCAGGAGTGGTTCAATAAGCCAGGGATGCTGAAGAAGACACTATTAATCTATTTTTTATTTCACAGAATTACAGAGTTGGAAGGGACCATGAGGATCATTCAGCCCAATTTCCTGCAACGCAGGAATCTTTTTGCCCAATGCGGGACTCGAACCCACAACCATGAGATTAAGAGTGTCATGATCTACAAACTGAACTTGGAATATTTACATAAAATGCTGGGTGATTTTACAAAAAACAAAAGCAAAAACACAACGAATAAACACAGAGAAACACCGTTCTTCAAAGAGAAATCCAATACTTTCCACAAGTCAACTCATTCTTCTGGGAAAGCCAATTGAAATAGTGACGTTTTACGGCCATTATCTTTTGTTGGGAAAACTACAGGTGATGCATCTCTGTTGGAACAAATTGCTAGTCAATCTTCTTTAAGACTTCTGGATGGCTTAGAGAGAACTGAAAGCGGGGAGAAGCAGACCTTCCTCCCCGCAACTGAATGTGATGGGCTTTCAGACTATGTGCCCTGACTGTGAAAAGAACAATACTGTAGTTTTCAAGGCGGACTAGCACAGACTAACAGGTGAGTTTGGGCTCTGGAAGCTAGCAGGAAATCTGATGTGAGGCTGTGGATTTGGCTGTCTGTTAGAGAGTTTAAGCTTCTACCTATGCCCAGCCTGTATATCTCTGCAAATGAGCTCCAATATTTTTTAAAAAAACTCATAAGCCTCTAGCAGTAGTAGTTGGTGTGGTAGGGCAGAGCTACAGAGATGCACTCCCCACCCAAAAGGAGTGCTGTTGCAACTTACCAGGACAGTGCTCAGGTTGAGTGTATGCACAAGTGGACCAGATTCAGAGCTCCTGCTGATGCATTACACAGCCCTTACCACCTTCCATGAAAGCTGCAGTGACTCCACCATTGGGAGCGTGGCTCTGCCCCAACACTGGCCAAGACTAGCATCTAGAGACATCCTTCCAAAGGAAACCAAACCTAAGTGCTGCACCCCCTGGAACTTCTCACCATATGGAAAAGTGAGATGAATGCAACAAGATGATATCCTATTATCCCTTCCAGATTTACCTGTACAGTGGTGCCTCGCAAGACGAAATTAATTCGTTCCGCGAGTTTTGTCGTCTTGCGATTTTTTTTGTCTTGCGAAGCACGGTGTCGGGAAAGTTTTGGAAAAGCTTCAAAAATCACCAAAGTCTTTAAAAACCTCAAAAAAGGCTACCACACCGCGTTCTATGAGTTGCTCCTCGAAGTCAAGTCACAACTGTATTAACGGTGTTAAGAAAAAGGAAACAAACTTGCAAGACGTTTCCGTCTTGCGAAGCAAGCCCATAGGGAAAATCGTCTTGCAAAGCAGCTCAAAAAAACAAAAAACCCTTTCGTCTAGCGAGTTTTTTGTCTTGCGAGGCATTCGTCTTGCGAGGTACCACTGTAATTTGTAGACTGTGAACTAGCCAGAAGAAGCCACTGAACGTGCTTCACTGCCTCACTGTACTTGTAGAAACATTTCTTTATTGTTTCTATGGACAACTTTTTATGGATGTCACTGGTTACAGATATAGAGTTATATATTTGTATCAGAGTATAAATAAAAACAGAGCTTAATTAAAAGTCTATCCCAATTCCAAAATGAACCTATTTTTCTATGTGCTTGCATATAACGAGCAAAGAATGCCAGATTACAGGTCTGCCATAAGATTTATATAAAAAGATTTTTTAAAATTGCACCACCACACTTCACAGTGTGAAAATAGGGTAGTCTGCTCTGAGTAGGTGGGGCTGGGGTAGAGTATGACAACATAACAGCATTTGAACATGCAATGGCAATGTGGTATCCAGTCATTAGAAATAGGAAGGGAAAAAATCCATGCATTTATTATGTTTTTAAACTGCATTATATTCAATCCAATCTTAAGACATCCAACAGGCTGATTTTGAACATTAGGATTTATTGGAACCAGGTTTTCTTAGTCATTCCATCTGGCCGCATAACTTACAGCAATGCCTGATCTAACATTTGGTATCCATGGAATTCGTTAAAATAAAATAGATATAAATTGAACAATGCATACATATGACAATACTGTCTCAGACTGTGTTCCTGTTCAACTTTTTAAAAGAGATAATCCGAGGAACTAGGCCCTGGTCTCTGCGCTGCCCCCGCCCCCAAAGAGAGATGCCTCCTCACACTGCCCCACAGGAGCCTGTGAACCGTCTCCTGGCCAGCCCCAGAGGCATCATTCGCCTGGGGCGCTTGTAGCTAGGGCTGCTGGAACAAACAGGTGTGCAAGGCTTTGGGAGGTAGAGACACAAGAAGGCATCAGAGGAGAGGGGGAAGGAGAGAGGGACAGAAGCCAATGTTGCCCATGGCACCCCCAAACATCATTCAAGGCACCCCAGGGTGCCACAGCACACTGCCAAAGGGGGTTGATATGGGGAAAATGCCAGGGATTGGTGAGCAGACCGAGCAGGGATACAGCCCCTAGGAAACATTCTTACTTAACATCATACTGTAATATAAAGTGTATATATACGCACACACATATCCTCAGCCCCATATTACACAAAGGATTGGTTTATAGCATCCTTGTTCTTTTCTACTGTCACTTTCCCTCGCCATCAGTCTCTTATTGACAGGAAATCTCAGACAAACCCTGACAAATTAAAGCCTACTCCAGACATGTCTAGACGTCAATTGTGCAAGGCAAGACATTCTTGAACTCTCCAACCTTTACAGGAGGTGAGCAGCTCAGACAGACCAGCAGCTAATGCTCTGAACACCTAAAATGCAAATAGCTTTAATCTCATTTAAAGTGACGCAACTTGGAGGAGGAGGAAGAGATGAAAGGGAAAGAGGCCAAAGATAAGCAGAGAGCACAGGCAATCTTTCTTATGCGGTCCAAATGTATCATATTTGGATGACTTTAAGCTATCACTTTTGGTGTGGAGAAAACCCAGAGAAAAGACCTGACAGATTGTGAGAAATAAAAAGCACAATGATATCGGTATAAAAAGCCAACAAGACTGTAGCTAATGATAAAAGCAATATATAGCAAAGGACTAATACAAGGTACGAAGTCTGTGCTAATTGTTTTCCCCAATTCCACTGATGAATAATAATATGTAGATGCATACAAGCAACACAACTGAGAAAACATAGGCCAAGCCCTATTTTTCTTTTCTTTTTACTACAAATTATTGAAATATCCCATCACTCCACCTTGAAGATTATGTGCTTTGATCTACTGTGATACTATTCTGACTTGGTATTTTGTTTATCACAGCCATAGGTTGTGTGTGATTTTGTGAATTACAGCGCAGCATCCACTGTGGGATCTAAAAACCTCTGAGAATAGCCAAGTGTCTTAAGACATCCCTGACAGAGGGCTAGCAAAATGGTCACCAGTATTCTGATGAGCACATCTGTGGCACTTGCAGCCCCAGCTTGAAAGTTGATGTGGACAAGGCTCATCTCTTCCTCTGTACTGGAGTGTGAGAGAGCCCTGAGGCAGGAGACTGGTTGGAAGGGGGTCCCTACGGTTTTGTTGAATTTCAGAGGTACTTCTCGCAACTTCCGAGTGCTTCCAGAGCAGAGAAACAAGGCTGCACCGCCCCCCCCCCGCTGCTCCTTCCTTGACCGAAGGAGTGTCAGTGGTAAACACAGATTGCGGCTTACTACTAAGGCCTGACAGAAATTGTAGATCACATGTAACAGCTATTGCCTACTATTTGTTTGTTTATACATTTATTGGGGGGGAGTGAGTAAAAATGAAGGAAGCATAAATTTTATGTGAAATAATAAAAATGTTTTGCAACCATTCTTCTTAAGCGCACAGCTTCATTAATAATGTTTTTTAAAAGCAGCATTAAAGGAAGAACACGGAATAAGAATTAGGCAAGTAATTGTGATTAGCTCAGAATTATATGCCCCCTCTACACAGCACTCTTGATACGCAAGAATCCTAATTAATACATGATCCAAATATTCTCCCCTCTGTCCCCACCCACCCCTCTATATAAATATCATAGAGGCAGGGTGAGAGGGAAGTCGATGGAATAGGATGATGAAACTATGGCAAAGAAAGCGTAAGTGATTTTCCCATGACCACATTCCTGAGGGAACCAAGTTTGCAGATTTACAGCTGTGTGACTTATCTACAAGTTCATCTTTTCTCTAGTATCATGAATACATGATGTACTGTGGGTAACAAAAGTAAACCACCAAAAAGGAAATCGATAATAATCTGATTTATGAGTTTTAAATAAATCAGTACTTACTGGAGATACCAAGGTGATATATGTCTGAGAAACAGACAAATGGAGAGACAGATTATGAAGGCTTGTGCTGTATTAATATAAATGCCCTTCAACTCTTCACAAAGACAAAGGTAAGGAGTATTTTGCGCATGGGTTTTTCCTTATGATGAATTGTTATTGGTAAACAGTATGTTTATATTGTTTCAAATAATATTTTAAAAAATAGGAATTGATGGAACAAGCTACTATTTCAAGGGGTTTTTTAAGCTGAGTTTCTTCATGTTCAGTGCAAAGACCTCAAACTGTTTCCCAATAAGAAACAGATGCTTCCTAAGGTCCTCTGTTAGTTAGCTATCTACCCATAAATAATCCACTTTACATATGAAAATTCTTTTTTTGTTGTTGTTATTTGCTGCCTATGCTCCCTTTTGTGAGGAAGAGCAGGATATGAAAATGACTAATAAACAAACAAACAAACTATAGGCCACTCAATGCACACACTACAAATTAAACACAAATGTCAAACACCTGTCTGTGCCAATTTAATGACTCCTAAAATACTGGTCTAACAGAATAATTTTTACTCAGAATTTTGCCTTAATGGGACTTACTTCAAGAACAGCCCAGGATTACAGCCTTATCAACACACTTGTTCTATTTAATCAGCATAGCTACCAAGTCTTGTTCTGTTGAATCAACACAGCTACCAAGATGGTCTTGATATGGAAGTCATAAGCCTTGGAAATAGACCACACCTAATAAAATCCATCTAAGAAGCAGCAGCTCATCTAGCTAACATTTCTGGGCAAATTAAATCAGTGAAGTTGTGCAACTCTGAACTTGCTTAACAAATTAGGAAGCACATGCAGGTGTTATTTTGATTTGTAGCTTGTCATTCCCAATAACTCACAGTAGTTAACGGTACCATAAAATTATTAATATTTTGAGACAGCTTTCAATTAGGACCTATTATGTATTCTATATTTAAAAGCCACTAGAAGCAGACCTGTGCAAGTATGAATTATTCAGTGTCAAAACAACAGTTCTTGGCCCAGATCTAGGGTGGACGTTGGCAGCATGACCACCAACCCATGAGGCCCATGCCAAATGAAAAGTAGCAATGCAAGTACTTTCTGTGGCTCCTATGTTTAGTTGGGGTGTGGTGGTATTGTTGCTATTCCAGAACCAGCTATATCCTGGGACAAGGTGCACCAGGAGATAATAAGATTCAATATAGTCCTTTCTCATAAACAGCACACAAAACAAACAAAAAGACAGTCTCCTTTTAATAATAATAAGAAACCCTTCCTTTTTAATATGGAGGAAGGCTATTTAGGGGAAACCAATAACATAGCCACCACCAGAAAATAAAAATAAAAACTCTTCCCCCTCTTTTTTTCACTGGTGGGGGTGAGATCTTTGATTATATTGCCATGTGGGGTTCCTTTTGGATTGTTAGAAGGCTCTGCAAAATTAGCTGAGCTCTAAGTGGAAAGATGGTGGAACGTGGGTGGCGCTCTGGTCTAAACCACAGAGCCTAGGGCTTGCTGATCAGAAGGTCGGCGGTTTGAATCCCCACGACGGGGTGAGCTCCTGTTGCTTGGTCCCAGCTCCTGCCCACCTAGCAGTTCGAAAGCATGTCAAAGTACAAGTAGATAAATAGGTACCACTCCGGCGGGAAGGTAAACAGTGTTCCCATGCACTCCTCTGGTTCGCCAGAAGCTGCTTTGTCATGCTGGCCACATGACTCGGAAGCTGTCTGCGGACAAACGCCGGCTCCCTTGGCCTATAGAGTGAGATAAGCGCACAACCCCAGTTGTCCACAACTGGACCTAATGGTCAGGGGTACCTTTACCTTTACCTTAAGTGGAAAGAAAGCAGTGAAGCTGAAAGGGTTTCTGGTTTGTGTGAGGAGAGAGCAAACAAAGCTGGAGACACCGTGCCTGCAAATGATCAGCAAAGTATCTATAAAGTATGGCTCAGCTGAGCTACCCACTGGGAAGCTGTTAAATCTCCACATTGTTGAAACACTTATCACAATGTTATTTCAATACCAGTAACTGGTATTCAACCATTTATTGCACAGCACTTAGTGCAGAGCAGAGCAGAGCAGAGCAGATGTTGATGGGCATGCACTAACCCAACTCTCATCTCACTGAGATGCATCTCTACTGTCTAAGACAGCAGTAGCAGGATTGGGAACTTGACCCTTTACACCGCAACTTTCAGTGGGAAAAGGCCAAACCAGAAAGCCACTAGAACAGACTGCGGCTGCACTGCCCCTCAGTCACACAGTATTTTGGCACGCATCGCATGCATCAATATGACTAAGAGGGGAAGTTATTTTGCATACATATGATAAATGAAACACTGTGTCTGTTAAAAACAGAAGCCTTCCATTACAAGCAAGATTGTGGGCCTATTTGCTTAACTGGCTGGGGGAACCCAGCCAGATGGCGGGGTATAAATAATAAATTATTATTATTATAAATTATTATTAACTGAAAAGCATCTTTGAAACCTCTGTTTTAAGCCTTTTTCTTAAGCTATCAAGAAATAATTCTATTTCCACTGACCAGAGAGCACATTTTAGATTACCAGGGAGGGAAGAGATTCAAATTACCATATTTTCCCATGTATAAGACTACGTTTTCCCCCCTTAAAAATAATGTAAAAAATTAGGGGGCGTCTTATACATGGGGGTGTCCTATATATGGGAAAATATGGTACAATAGTGTTTTATTTTTATTTTACAGTGGGGGGGGGGCGACAAAGAAAACTATTCCCAAAAACTACTGCAAGGAAGAACTTGCTTTTTTGAGCTAAAAGAAGTTCCTCTCCAAACAATGTTGAAGTCAGTATCAAATTAAGCACTGTTGTAGTATGCTATATAACTGATTATATCATCTGTGGCTCTGTGATATGGGTTTTTAACTGATAAATATCTTACTATTATTAAGTGTTGTTAATTTATTTATAAGCAGAGCTCATTAGGATTGCTGTTAAGTATGAATTCAATTAACACAGCAAATGCTACATACAATATAATTTCTCCAATGCATCTTCCAATCTATCACAATACTCACAATCACTATTTGTGATTGCCTACATACATATTATCAACTTAATATCATCCAAATCTGTCTGCCTGCTTTGCCATGCATATTTTGTATAAACTGCTTCTATAATTCCCAGAATGAAATACTGTAATCAAATGTGTGCACTATGAAAGCTTTCTTGCATATGGAAAATCTCATCTACCAACGAGAGGAAAAGCAAAAGTCAGACTGGTAGTTGCTGAAAACCATCCTAATCTGGAAGCCTTACACTTCTAAAACAAAATTCCTTGCAAGCTGGCAGCTAGTTTAAGTTGCTATGTATCTTGAAATTGCATACATGATGCGTGAATGAATCTCCCACATCTACCGCAAGTTTAAGACTTAAAAGAAAGCAGAACTGCCGATATTTCCATGTGGAAATGTCAAAGGCAAATACGCAACAGCGTTCCACTTGCTGACCTCTGAAATCTGTACACTTTCAGTGTTTCCAGCTAAATCAAAATGATACCCAGTGGGAAAACATTCAGCATTCATAGTCTTAAGGCACAAAACAATTCTAGCCAGAAAGGGGAACTGAATGGGAAACGTTGAAAGGTTTTGCTGCTGCTGCTGTTCCCCTTCCCTGGAGAATCACAAAATATGCCATTTGGGCAACAGCAAATGTTTAACAAGAAATCTGCATAATTATTTTTCTTTCCATTCAAACATATTTTTTTGTGCCCACCCACCCCCTGCTCTCAAAGGACTGTCCTTTCAGTAAGAGGGCACCTGGGAATGAGCAAGCCTCCATATGAACTGTAGGTCCATTTTGTTCCATTAACAAAAACCAAGAGAGAAGAATAAGCCTCTCATTGCAGCTAGGTCAGCCTATATCATGGACCTCATCTCTGGCATGGACATGGACCAGCTGTGCACGAAAAAAAGGAAAGCAAACACCCAACTGGAGCCTCCCTCCCATGCCAATGTTATGACCCAGCTTCTATATGCAAGGGGTTATTTTCCAATACATAGTAAATTACAGCAACAGGCTGTTGTGACTGCAAATGTGCAATCCGACTTTGTGCCACGCCACCTGGACAAGCGCTGGAATTAGAAGAGTTCCTGCTCTCAAACTGGCACCAGCTGAGTGACTGATGCATCCCAGAATTTATGGCTGTTCAACTTCAGCTGCTTACAATAACCTCTCTCAGAACAGGGCATCACATGGCATGAACTGTCTGTGCCTGAGATCATCACAGCTGACGTATTCCCCTCTTAGAAATGCATCCTTCTTTTATGAACGCAGTGGTTATTGGCCTCTGCGTTTCCCCACTTCCCACCTAATAATTGACGTACAAACTCTGCCGCCTTTATCTCTGCATTTCAGGAAGATTTTTAAAAAAAACAACAAATTTTAAAAAACCAAACCTTGCGCAAATACAATTATCCTCCGTTTTCCGATCCTGAGATTATCTGAAACACTTTGTAATCCGGATTGACTCTGTGCCCCCAGCCCCTGCCCCTTTGTAGTTCAAATTCCATACAACCCCACATGAATAAGGATTATCCTGTTTATCTGAATATACGATTGGCCAGAGCTACAGACTGCAAACTCTTTTTGCTGATCCCAGTGCAAGCCCTTCTCGATGGCAGGGTGGGTGTGACGCCTTGCTTCATCCTGCAGCGTTCTACTCATTCATGTACAGTCACTTTCAGCCTACACTTGCTCACAAACCCAGAGACCGGCACACACTCCACAGGCATCGGCCAGCTGGTGCAGCCACAAGGCCCAGTTCCTTTTCTCTCAGGGGGTGAGTGGATGGGGGTTACACAAAACCCTTAACCTCTTCCCTTGGAATTGGTCCAGGGTTCAGCATCAGATGTAAATAGCTTAATTTCTAAAACGTAGTGGACTAAAGCCCTTCCAGGATTGTGGTTCATTAGGGGGAGGGCTTGTGTACTTTGTACATGCTCAGGGGCACCGCTTATTTCACACTTCAGAAATGAGCCATGGCATTCAAAACAGGCTTCCTTATAGGGAAGATTACAGCATCAGAGGAGAGGACAGCTGCTGCAGTTCCCCCCATCCTGCCTCCTCCTCACCATCCGAGTCCCTATGATTCTTTCCTAAGATGTTTCTTCCTTCTCTGTCCTAAAAAAACCAAGATGCCCCGCCCCCTTTAACCCTCCAATTTAAGGTTTTTGGAAACCTGCTGGTTAAATGTGGTTTTAATGCTCGCTGGCAGTCTGACAAGGATGATCTCAGAAGTAAACTAGTCACATCAACAGAAAACTCAATATTAAAATAATTTGGCTCCTTGAGGGTAGTGTGGGTTGGGAAACCGGATTGTCATACCAAAAAAAAATTCAAAAATATGGATGGCTGAAGTGAAGTACTCTCTACTAAGAAGGAAGCAAACTGTGTTTTCTTTCTGTTGGTGCTGCCGTGTTCCAGAATAATAGCTTTTCAACAACCAAAAAAGGCCCACAGCAGCCTAATAGGAAGTTTAATCTTATTCCTACGCACTTTTTGGAATAGTGAACAAAAACAGCAGGGCTTGTGCAACAAAAATGCGACATTTTATTTCAAGCTGGCTCAGTGCAATATGATTTCTTTGGCTCGTCTCCTGCTTTTCATTGCCCAAATAATCAAGATATACAGGGGAATGTCAGGTTTAAGCCAATCAGCATGCTTTTTGGCTCTCTTCCTGAGGCGACTCCCCACCCCACCCCCACCCCGCTTTCTAACATTTCTCCACTTCCTTAGCATGCACTGAGACAAAAAGGAAAGGGGAAGAGAAAACGAGATATTAGCAAAAAGGAAAAAAAGAAAGAGAGGAAAGGACTGATAAAACAAGCAATGTATTTGAGGTGGTAAACCAAGCTAGGATACTGTAAAAGAAAATCTGAACTATGTTAGCCCCCTGTTGTTTCAGGGCGACTGCTGAGAGAGGCTTGGAGGGCTGCCACGGTAATGAAAGTAATAAGATGTTCTAGGCAGTGTGCCTCTGCTTGGGAAAGGGAGGGAGAAGGGATTAGATAAAAGAACCAGAAGGACACAGATGTGATGAATGTGCTATCAGGATAGATTCCAAGTCGCTACAGCTGCAAAATATTCCCTTGTGTTTAAAACATTCAAACACTGACATTTGTCTGAGACTGGAAGATGGAGGGCAGCAAAGGGAAGTACTAAGAGGCAGGATAGTTTAGCTTGCACTGCATCCTCATGATTAAAAAGAAAGTTGATTCAATGGTTTTCCTTTGCAGTCGCAGGGCCGGCCCTGACATTAGGAAAAGCGAGTCAGTTGCCTCAGGCAACAGATGCTGATGGGCATGAGCAGCATCTGGCTGCTGCTCCTAAACCCACCAACCATTCTGCTCTGTTGGAGGACAGAGCTGTGTATGTTACATACCTGGTCCCCCTCTAAGCTAGCCTGTTGACCAGTTTAGCTGGAGTGGAGGACACTGCCCCATGACCAGCTCTGAAATGAGATTTAACTGCCAGACCGCTTGGATTCTGTGCAAGTAATCGAGGTGGGCTGCCAACTTGTCTTTTGCCTCGGGCAGCAAACTGTCTTGGACTAGTTCTGTAAAGTCATAATAGCTCTCTCTAACAACTCTGCTTTTTGCCTTTCATTAAAATGTTGTAGTGCATTTGTGGGGCGTATGAAGGAAGATATACCCAAGTTAGGACTGGTTCAGGCATGCATCTGCTTCACCTTAATTTCTCATCACTTAATTATTCAAACATTTGATGGCCATTGGTTTTATGTGAAACTGGTGCAGCTGCAGGACACCTCTGGGCATTGTATACTCTGTTCGGAAAAAGCTCTGTGTGGAAAAAATCCCTCGCCTAGATCCATAGGATGCTTTGGTCTGTAGTGGTCTCTTCCAAGCCACAAGGTTGCTATGAACTGAGACAGAATGAGTGCAGAATTGTCCAGGATACTTTCTCCTCCTACAGCTCAGTGATTCGATGCACAACAGGATGCACAGGAAGTTGCCATCTGGATTTGATGTAACATACAACCTGAACTGGGTAAAGCATAGGTGACATTTTGCCTCCCGTGTTTTCTTAAAGTGGCCCTCTTCACACTGTGAATCCTGGTCCCAGGGGAAGTCTCAAAAGAAATCTATCAAGCAGAGGATTAACTTTCGTTTATTACATTTCTCTCCTGCCTTCCCTCTGTCTTGGAACCCAAGTCAGCAGGCATGCGCTTTCCAGGTGGTCGCTTATCCAGGCAATGACCAGAAACCAGTTAACATCACCTGGTAAATTAATACAGTGGTACCTCGGGTTAAGTACTTAATTCGTTCCAGAGGTCCGTTCTTAACCTGAAACTGTTCTTAACCTGAAGCACCACTTTAGCTAATGGGGCCTCCTGCTGCTGCCGCGCTCCCGGAGCCTGATTTCTGTTCTTATCCTGAAGCAAAGTTCTTAACCTGAAGCACTATTTCTGTGTTAGCGGAGTCTGTAACCTGAAGCGTATGTAACCTGAAGCGTATGTAACCTGAGGTACCACTGTACCAACTAACCACTTTTATCACTAAAACGTTAAACCCACATAAACACTGTAGGGTTAGTCATCTTTTCATTTTTTCCCCCTATGAAGATAAAAACGCAATTTACCAGAAAGCATCTCTCTCTCTCTCTCTCTCTCTCTCTCTCTCTCTCTCTCTCTCACACACACACACACACACACACACAAGCACTGCTGTGGATGAGAAAGTACACTTTGAACTTCACAGCCATCCCAAAATAGACTGAAAAGAGGAAGCGGGTGGGGTGAGTTCCTTTCTACTTACAAAGAACTTCGCCAGCCGATACAGATCAAGCAAAAACAGCCCTGACACCGAGTGCAGCAATCGGTAAGAGTCCTCCCCTCTTCTCCCAGTCTGGTCTATTTTAAGATTGCAGCAGAGGAAACTTGGCAGCAAATGTTTCCGAAAGTTGCCCCCGTCACTTCCACAAATTCAAATAGTTTTTAAGGGCACATCTTGCAGCACTAACCATTTTGAGGGGGTCAGAGGTGAGAAGGTACTTTAATAACAACGTTTCAGAAGCATTAGACCGTCTGTGACATGTAGCCCGCAATTTCTGTCAAGAACTAAAAGTAATGATGAGGCCATAACTTTATTAGCTCATATTTGGTTAGCTAATACGGGGTATTCTTGGGTTTTACTGTCACCACAATGCTATCTGTGCATGCATGTGCGTGTGCTGCAGAAGAGTGAATCTTTCAAAGAATATCTCTATCACTGTGAAATGGGAGTCATCATATGAACAACCATCCCAGGAGTGAGGAACCTGAGGACTCCAGGACCTTCCAGGGGCCACATGGCAGAAGTGGATGGCCAAGAAGGTGGGAAGGAAGTTCCTTGCTGACGAAGTTATCTGATCACTTGAGCAGACATTTAAATACCATAAGGCAAATGACTATTTGTACCTTGATAAAGGTCCTGGGACATTTAATAAATCAACAGGAGTATTAATTAAGAAATAAATAAATACAAGGAAAGACTCCCCCCCTCATTTTCTCTCTCCCTTGCTTTGTCATATTTGTCAATAAATTTCACCTTACACATCACAGCATTATCCAATAAGGTATTTTTTTTCCCTATGAAACGAGGACCACGCTCCATTCTAAATGTACATTTTGCTTGTGTATAAGAAGCAAGGCTTACATAAGGCAGTCATTAGTCAGCAGCGTTGTCAGTCTGAAGTTGCATGTGAAATTGAGAGAAGCAGTTTGTCCTACACACCTCACAAAAGGTGTGGGGAATCTAGCTACAGAAATGTTTTTGTGCAAATATGCTGCTGTCAGAATAGCTAAAGAACACTTTTTTTAAAAAAAAGAAACCTACATGAATAAAACATCAAGATTGCACAGTTCAGTTCTTAAATGTCAGAAAGTGACAAAATTAGGGTTGCAGAAGTACAGCCCACCACTTTGGCCCCCCGTAAATATGCACAGCTAAGAATGCTTAATGGTAGTACGACACACAATTTTATAATTATCTTTTCTCCCAACAGCTTTCACATGGCAACTCCAAGCTCTGTGTTCTTGCTAAGCAAATGGAAGGGGCACCTTATTCTCCCCTAGTAAAATACATTATTTCTTCTCAGCTTATGGTAAAAAATCTATCATTTAGGTAGCAGGGAATTAATGTTGTAGCTTCCTGTAACTAAGGAACAAAGATTACATGAGTGCTGACTGTACAATTTCGATCTCCATTGTTCTGGAGCCAGATTTTTGAAACGGTAACCCTCAGGGACAACAGTCATGCCAACATTGTAATTTTGATGGGTTTAGGCATAGTCTTTTTATATGTGGCTGCATCTTGCTTCAAACAGTTATGGAGATTTTAGTCAGCCTCCAAATATTCTCTTCAACATCAATGTTCCAGATACCTTCTTGATGATGGTGGGATAAATTGGCACGATGGCCAGGATATGCAGCTGAGTATACTTTTCCGTGACTCACACAGCATTAAAATACAAATAATTCCTCAAGGTTGTGGTTCTAAGCACTGCAGGTTAATGTTTTAAAACCAAGAGAAAAAAGTGAACAAAAGGACAAATAATGAGGCCTTGAATCACAGAAAGAAACAGTATGAGTTGAATGAAATGACACTGGAACACAACGAACCAATTCAGACAAAATGCTAAGTCAAACACTGGTTTAGCACAACCAAGCAAACATGTATTTCCTGGAAAGACAACTGGAGCCACTTTGCCCCTCCTCCATGTGAGCCATGGTTTGACCTTGTTTCCTTCAGACAAGGAGCTTGTCTGGAAAACGAAAATAAACATTGGTTTGTCTGGAGTGAGGCAAATGTCAAGCCTGAGTACTGACGTTATGCTAAGCCTAACCTTGGCTTAGCTCACATCTGCAAGACGAGCAAAGCAGCCACCATCTTTTTGCCAAGAACTTACACATTTGCTCATTAGTGCTAAGCTATGGTTTGGCATAGGGTTATGTGCTAACTGAGCCAGTGTATGACGCTTTGTACAAGGCTAAGGAACAGAACGAAAATAAGCCATCCAAAAGGTTCATGAGCTAGGCTTAATTGTGCTAGGCTGAAATATGATGCACTTTAAACAAATTTTACAGAAGCCAAAATAAAACCAGGATGCAAGGGACTGTGCTCAATGTTCTGCATGCAATTTGGGGCTTCCCTTCACCTCTTCCCCCTGCACCTTCTTACATTTTCAACCAGCAACCCCTAAGTGACTGAGTTTGGAGGAACCCTGCCAATATGTTTTTTGATGTAGCAAGACGACTACGTTTACTAGCTCTCTGCTTGTGTCTAGAATAGGAATCGATTTAGCAGTTGGGTTGGAGAAGGGAGAATTTGAAAGAGCAACATGATGCTTTAGATATATGGTGTGGATGAACAATTGCCTTTTGCTTACAACAGAGAGGGAGGAAAACTCTGCCCAGGAAATGGTCAAGAGTTGGTGGGAAAGGGGCCAAACAGAATCACCAAGAAGAAAATATAACCAAAAATAACACCAATAACTGTGTTCTTTTCCTGCCCTTCTTTCAAAGAGTTTGATGCAGCAGCCACTCACCCCTCATATCAACCTCATGGTTGTCCCAAGACCACCCAAGTGAAATATACAGATGAATGAGAATTCAAACTTAAGTATCCCTGATACAAATCCAATACTGTGTGCATTACACCACACTCATACCTAGTGACTGGGACTTGGAATGAGGCTATCCCATGCAGCTGGAAGAATGTGGTGCAACAGACAGGATCAATGACAGATGCAGAAAAATCCATGAACACAAAAGAGAAGAAGAAGAAGAGTTTGGATCTGATTTATCACTACCCGAAGGAGTCTCAAAGCAGCTAATATTCTCCTTTCCCTTCCTCCCTCACAACAAACACTCTGTGAGTTGAGTGGGGCTAAAAGACTTCATAGAAGTGTGACTAGCCCAAGGTCACCCAGCAGCTGCATGTGGAGGAGCAGAGACGCGAACCCAGTTCGCCAGATTACGAGTCTACCGCTCTTAACCACTACACCACGCTGGCTCACAGCAGCAATGATGCCTAATGCATTTTGGGCACCTCTTTATTAAGGGAAATGCTTACTGCCGCTTAATGAAAAACTGCTTAAGGCAACTACTTAGGTGAGCTGTAGTAGAAAAGAAGCATTAAACAATCTCTTTGATGAAGAGTTTCTTTGAAACACATTGAGAACTAAATCTATTGTGTAGCATGCATAACAATACAAACCCTACGCAGATCTGCTTGGAAGAAAGTCTCATTTTAAGCAACACTTACTTCCAGGCAAATGTGTGTAGGATTGCTCCCTAAGTAATCCAACAATGTGGGCAGTGCCAAGCTTGTGGGTCTTTAACATGGAACTGGCACCCCAAAATGAAAAGATGCCATTTCAGTGCAATAGCTCACACCCACATGACTGGGTCACTTAAACACTGACCCACAGCTTCAAGGGGTTCCCCCATAGTTGGTGGATAGAATGTTTCCATGGCACCTCTGCCATCTTGTTTTGCACAACAGGTGGTTCTGAGGACACAATTTCTGTCTGTTTTCTGTAGTCCCCCCCCCCCTAAATATTACCAGAATAACATCCACAAGGCCTAAATAAAATTCTGATGATATTTAATTTAGAATCTCTTCTTTTAAAATTTCAGATATATCTGTGGTAAAGGAAATAATGCTTCAACCATAGTTTAATAACCAAGTGAGGCTGGGTTATATGAAAGCAGTGTACATTTTCACCATATAATAATGCAACACCCTTCAGTCTTTGCCATGTTAAATAAATGTTTTAAGGCTCTCCTTTGACTTCCGCCATAATGACACCTGCCGGCAAAAGAAGAGCTAACACAGTGACACCCTCAGGCAAGAGGAGGTCTGGATTGCCCTGGGATAAGCTCTGTTACTTTTTCTGCAAGCATTACATCTGGCCTGAATAAAGATAGAAACTTTGTGACGCGAAACCAAAACTTAGTGATGGTTGTTAAGGGAATGACAACAGTGCAATCAACAGACCAACTGATGTACAGGGAAGTTTGATTCAGCTGATTTTTTTTAGATGCCCTATTATGTCAGCAATCAATGCTAGCAACAAAACACTGGCACTGCCAGAGCACAGTAAATATACAGATGGCCAATAGGTTACAGACCTTTTGAAACAGCTTGAATTTAGATCCTTATACACAATAATCCCCTGGCATTACAACTGTTTTAAAGCTCTCTCTCTCTCTCTGTATGTGTGTGTTAAAATTAAAAGCAAAGGGGCTTCACCCTGCCCAGCCTTCTAGAGGTCCAGGACAGGAATTCACTGTGGCTTTAGGCCAAAATCAAGGTCTGATGGGAAACCATAAGATATTCTAGTTAAGGCATTTACACTTTTGTAGCGGGTAAGGAAGAGGGAGAATCATATCCAGATATCTTGTTAGAAACCAGAAAGTATTAAATTGATTATTGAAAGCCCCATCTTGTGAGGACTTTGTCCTGAAAGGTAGGGCACAAAAATGTGATAAGATAGATAGATAGATGGATAGATGGATAGATATAGATAGATGATAGATAGAGATAGATGATAGAATAAATGAATTTGTTAAAGATTCAGATCCTCTACTGTTTTTCTGAGGCTTCTTCACTGAACCTAGACTGAGGCTGATTTACTGAATATAGTCTGGCACTATAAAATTTCAAAGAGCTGTGGGTTCACATATTCCCTCCTCCCCTTCCACATAATCATTCTTTCCCTCCTTGGCTGGTTTGAGACAGAACAGTGATTCTCATTTCAACTGAACCAGCAATGAGAAAAATGTTCTTCTACTAAAGGCCACAAGAAGGAAGAGCCAACTTCCTTTTTCATTAGTCCGTTGAGCCATAACAGAAGACAATAGTTGCCACATAATACCAGGCACTACTACTACTACCACCACCACCACCACCATTATTATGATCTTATGACAAAACATTTTCTATTCAACATGGAAATGGCAATTCTCTTCCTTGGGCCTTTATCATTTTCACATGTACCTTGTAACCCAAGGTGGAAGGATTTTGACCAGCTCTTATAACCCTAAAGGACCTCAGTCCCAGGCCTCTCTCTATGGCCCTTGGGACTCTTACTAGGCCACAACCTTTTCACCAAGCTGCATCCAACTCCTTTACAGGCCCTGTGGTACACCCTGCTCAAGTGCTTTCCTCTGGCTGGAATATGTTCTTAATTGTGACAAAGCATCCTTCTTCCAGAGATGGAGATTGGAGACATGTGCTTCCATAGGGGAAGGAGGATACTCAGAAGCAGAGGAACCAGGTTCAGTCCCTGGTATCTCCAAGTAGGGTTGGAAAAGACTCCTGTCTGAAACCCTGGGCAGCCACTGACAGTCTGTGTCAACAGTCCTGAGCAAGAAGAACCAATGGTCTGACATGGTAAGGCAGCTTCCTTTGTTGGTGTTGACAACAGACACCTCTGACTTTGGTGTTGTTGGAACGTAGCACTCCTTCTTACAAAGGTAAGAAGAGACACATGCATTGATCGACCCATGTTTGCCTCTGGCACCGATCCCAACTGGTATGTGGCAGCTTGCTCCTGTATTGCTCACCATGAGCAAATGCAGTTCACAGACTGAAAAAAATTCCCTCCCCTGTCCTATATGCACCAATCTAAGAAAATATGGCAATAAAAAATTATTTATTGAATTTATATACCGCCCTATACTGTGAGGTCTAAGGGCGGTTCACAGAATAAAATCAAAATATAAAACCACAAAACACATCATAATAATAATAATAATAATAATAATAATAATAATAATAATAAAAACCCAAAAGCCTCCCCCCCCCACAAAAAAACCAACCACAACATTTTTAAAGGGCATAGGAGTTACCCCTATGCTCTATTAGTTACTCAGGTCCAGTATGGTAAAATTACACAATACATATCACACTCTGAACAGTCCAACCACTTCCTTAACTCAAGATTTTATTTTCTTCCTGTGAAAGAATATTTCAGGAGCTGGGTAAATACATGTTTTTGATGCACATATCCATCATAAGGGCAACATGACTCCAGCAAAAGTATCTGCTTTCAAGGGGATTTGCATTCTCATCAAATACTGAACTGAGTCTAGACTAGCCTGAGGATAACTGCCCCCTAACCTCCCTGCGGAGACAAGGAAAGACAAGACGGAAGGAGAATAGTTTCTGACAGAAATCAAATCCTGGTTACTGCACTTCTGGGAAAACTAAAGACAACAAGAAGAAGAAATAAAGCAGAGGGAAAGGGAATTAAATTGTTTCTTTAGAGCTCATTGAACAGAATACCTTGTCAAAGGGCTGGAAAGAGAAGACAACTTTCAAATAAACAGAAAAACAAAGACCAGTTAAAAAGTACAGTGGTGTAAAACAGTTCTAGGAAGGCTTTTTTAAAATAAAAAAAGGACAATCAAGAAATATGTTCTTTTAGAAAGAAAGCTGAGAAAGGGAAGGAACAACATGTTTGAAAAACAAAATTATATCCCCTCAAAGGAAATAATTAGCCATCTGAATTTCCTGCTTCTTTGCAATGATGTCACACTGACAAATCTCATACACATTCAAAATTATGTTTTCACATTCCCGTAGGGTGATGTCAGCCAACTAACTCTGAAAAATACATTTTTCCATTTATTTAGATGATGGTGATTCCTTTTCAGACATTATCAGGTTAAATGAACTCAGGGGGAATGGGGAGTGACATTGCCCTGGCAAGCCTGCTCTTCCAACAGGTGCACATGAATCATTGGAACATGTTAGAACGTACATCTGAAGGTGCTAATGCTCATGCATAGGGAGGGCGTATGCTGCCAGGATGATGCCCCCACCCCATAATGTGTGTTCATGATGTGTACATCTGAAAAAAGAGCTGGAACAGGATTATAAACAAATATACATCATGCTGCTGTGATGTTATGTTTTGTACCACATGCTGGTTTTCATTGGTTGCAGCTCACAGTGAGGAGAAAGTTTCACCACGATCCCAGTTCAAATACCATGCTGTAAGGATTAATCTAACTAAATATTTAAGGGCACCACCCATATCTATCTTAGGAGGCTAGGCCCAAGCAGAAGGGAGGTTCAGATGCAGAGTGATAAAGTAGCTAAAGAAGAAGAGAAGGTCTGTTATTTCTAATTCAGCTCCTCTGACCTGCTCATCGTTAATCAGTTAAGACTGTAGAAAACCTTGGTTTGGTTCAGTTGGCGCAGTGCAGAATCGAAAAGAAACATGGAGCTAGCCCACTTCCTGTAAGTCAGAGTGAACCAGGCCATTCTGAGAGTGGATAGTTTTGGGGAGGGTCATGTAAGGACGATCAGGACACTGAGTATAAAGGCAGATCTTGAGAGGGAGATGGGGAAAGTGTGGAGATTTGCTGCTCCAGTGGATCCTGCCGCCTGAGGCAGTCGCTTCACCTTGCCTCATAGGTACGCCGGCCCTGGTAACATTTATTAAGCCATTTACTCACTTCAAAATCTGGTAAAACAGCCCTGCTATGGATTTTTTTTGGGGGGGTGGTTCTTACAGCTTTTTCTGTTGCTTGGGGCCCTGGACTTCTGCCCTAAATTCATACCCTGATGGAACCACTGGATCCGGACTGGGGTCAGTATGTCCTTCTAAAGATTGCAGAGCAGTCTGAATCACTTTCCTGTTATCTAGTTTTTACTCAGATGTCACTGGAAGATATTTAAAACATTCCTTAAAGCTTGAACATTCCAGAATATATATTCAATGTCACTAAGAGGTTAACAATATAAATTTGCCACTCTAAGTGATGACAGGTAATAGAAACACTTTGAGAAAAGCAAATATTGCTACAACAAATATATATATTTATTCTGGGTTTACAGTCCTTAGCCTTTCATGCTTTCAAGCTTGTGATTCCTGTGCTGGATCGTCATGTGACATTTGCCACTCAATCCTAAATATTTGCACTGGCATATCTGCCTGAAACACTGGCATAGCATCCCTGCAAGTCTGTCATATTTTATAACATGTCATGTTTTGTAACTGTGCCCTGGCATAGCTGAGAGTATGCCCTCCATCCTAGGTATTTCGTTGCTGGTGCAGCAAGTCTTAGAATCAAACTGTTAATTCAATACAAAGAAATTAAGTTGAGAGATGCTAGATTCCACTTCAGGCAGCAGTAAAACCTTTGCTGAAATTCTCCATGCAAATGACGTATAACCTTATAGTCAAGGATTGCTAGGAACTTCAGAGCGGCGGGGCAAGGGTCCATAGGCAGAAATTTGCATATGCTGGTATAGATGTAAGAATGCAAATTTAGAATGTAAATGTCACAAAAAGCAAGGCAACTGATTTCCCACCCAGATGACCTCAGATAAACTCTTCAATCAATTTGTACTCCATTCCAAATTAGTTCCTCTTCACTTCATTTGCCTCAATAAATTGCCCAACAGATCTTCCTCCAAATCAAATCAATTCCCCTTCAGTCCTTCTGACTCATTATACCCAAATAATCTCTAGACAGTCAAATTAATTTATTTCTCCAAATTAATATCCCACTTGGGAAAACTTGTGACACTTAGAAAAATATTTGGGGTCCTTTATCCTTGGGCCAGTCCTCGACAATGCCCCAACTGCTTCCAAGCCAAGTGTCAACTGGATTCATTGGGGTATATACCAGAGTACATCACAGCTCAAATTTCATTTATTCCAGTCAACCTTGGGGGGGGGAATACGAAGTGGAGGGGGAGTTGTAAAATTATAGCTCTCGAAATATAATAAATTTAGGTATTCATAGCTGCAGTTTTAATATAATTTACATAATACTGTTTTCCTTTTCTAGATAATTTGTTTTAAAAATAGTTATTGATTGGTTGGTTGGTTGGTTGGTTGGTTGGTTGGTTGGTTGGTTGAATTTATATCCTGCCCTATCTCCCCAAGGAACCCAGGGTGGCAAATGGATATACAATTTAAAAAAAAAAAAAACAGAGCAGAATTCCTTCTCTCTATCCTATTCACACTAACAGACAATGTAAAGTCAGCTGCATGTGAAGTAAAATGCCACTCTTTATAATATTTCCTGCTTCTTATAGCGTTAATAATTTTAATCATTTAGAATTTCTGTTTTGTTGACAGCAAACAAGACTTCATTGGATTTACTGTATTTTTATTAGATGGCAGTCCTAACTGAATCTTAATCATGTATGTCTTAAGCAACAAAAATAAGGCAATAAGTATTCTGGACAGTAATCATAATAATGTGTGTTTTAAAACTGAAATAGTAGGGACCTTGGGTGTGTTTTTTTCTTTTTACTGTTCCAAGTGCCTTGAAACCTCTCCTCACGTCTTTAGATGTCTGCCTTTCATTCTCGCTGACTGAAATGTCTAGACATCCAAATTAAGGACTGACCAATAATCAACTGAACAAACTGATCTCTCTGCATACAAGGTCAGCATCTCTCTCTCTCACACACACACACACACACACCGAACCTACACTAAAGCTTGAGACATTTATTTGTGCACAAAAATATTGATGTTGCTAAGTGATATGCAGTCGGGTCGCTAGCAGAAAGTCTTTGTACTTGTTTGTTTATTCTGCCTCGTCTCCCCCACATAAACAATGCAACTGTGTTGCAAGGCAGCAGGAAGTGTTTTAAGGTGAACTAGACACAGCTCCCCATTTAATCATTTTGCACGCTATTATCTTATTGCACATTTCTTCCAGAATTTACTAAATGAGGAAATACATATTAAGGCTGCAATCCTATGCACACAATAGCCCACACAATAACCGAGGAGTAAGTCCCAACAAACCTCTGAGTAGACACGGATAGGACTGCACCGCATGGATATTTAAGCCTGTCTGAAGACTTGGTCATATGAGAACGCATGTATTTAAAGTAGGTTGTATCCAGAGCTACAAAGCAGGGATGCTACCTTTCAGGTGCTTTGGATTGATTTGGTGACGGTAAGAAAAGCACTGTTTCATTTTGTTATCTTAGAGATTCATGTAGTACCTTTCGAGTAAGTAAACAAATAAAAATAAATGCTGGATAGCTTAAGAAAGGCCAATAGAATAATAATAGCACAATAAAAAAATTATCAGCAGATAGGGACATATCTCTGCATTGTTGACCCCGACTGACAGTGGCTCTCAGATGGGTCTTTCTCAAATACAAGGGTCTACCCTACCTGAAATATGAAAGCCTTAAAACAAAGATGGGGAACCTTTCTCAGCCTGAGGGCTGCATTAGCTTTGGGGCAAGCTTCAAGCAGCCACATGCCAGTAGTGGGTGGGCCCAGAGCAACAAATGTGATTTGTATCTTCTAGATGAACCCCCCCTCTGCATATGAGCAAGGAAAAAGCATCAGCAGAGTTCATGACCACATTCCAGCCAGGCACAAACACTTATGGAGGATGCAATGCAGGGCTGGTGAGGGATGCAGCCTGAGGAGAGAGGCTATGGCCTGGGGAGAGGCCTGAAGGCCAGATATAAAGCCCCAGGGAGCTTTTTGGGGGTCCTCAGGCCCATCTCTACATTAAAATATTTGAAAAGATACTAGCATCAGATACCAAAAAGCCCAATCAAATTGAAAGGTTCAGAAATGGACTGACAGCCAGTTTTAGCCTTGAATTTTGAATGCAGGGGCACTGATCTATCGTATAGGGTTCTTGTAGGTACAAAGCAAAGCAGAAGAGATTCAACAAGGACATCTCTTCTAACACTGAAATGTAGCAATGGGGAAAAGTTGCACCTGGCTCTCAAGCTTTAGGAAGATCCAGGGGCAACCTGAATCCCAACACTGCACCCCTCTGGAGCCAAAGCCAGGGGGAAGGGCCAGAGGGCTCTATTCTGAACCCCCTAGGTACTTTGCCCATGATCCACACTCCATCGAGCATCATGTTGCAAAGAGTGTGCAAAGAGCAGTGAAATCAAGAAGCGCCCACATAGTCACATCCCGTCCTTTCCATTCTAATCTGTTGTGGTCCAGAGAGTATTTTATACTTCATGCTTGTCACTCACAGCAGCACCACTCCACATTTCCTGACATCTAGGAACATGACAGCTGCTTTCTTGTCTAGTGATGAGTTAGTTTCAAGTTAGCAAAAATCAGTGTCATTTATTTATTTTGACTGGGACGGGTCCCCAAGGTGGTTCACAATACTGTAATTTATATCTAAAACGTTAACTTCAAAATTAAGGCATTTCATATAAGCAAGAATTTTATTACAGATATAGGCAAAAGGAATGATATAGTCCCTGGCTGACTCAGACAAAGCCGAATAGAAACTATAAAAGGAGATTGCCGATATTCATGTATCAAGTCAGCTCCTTTATAACGATATCCATCAACATCTGTATGCACAATCCTGCTGCATGGTGAACCCCTTCTTAATAGTGAATTGGAAGCCTACCTTGGAGCAAGCTCCTTGTGTAGATTGGATGCTGAGACTGCAGCAATTATGTTTACACAATCTATACTGTGTAAAATGTACAGATCTACAAAGAGTATGAACAATGGGGATTTGAGATGGAGGGGAAATCCACACTGAATAAATTAGCTGACCCATCATTAAAAAATATGAATACCATCACAATAAATATGAGTATACCTGAAGGAGCGTCTCCACCCCCATCGTTCAGCCCGGACACTGAGATCCAGCGCCGAGGGCCTTCTGGCGGTTCCCTCATTGCGAGAAGTAAGGTTACAGGGAACCAGGCAGAGGGCCTTCTCGGTAGTGGCGCCTGCCCTGTGGAACGCCCTCCAAGCAGATGTCAAAGCAATAAACAACTATTTTACTTTTAGAAGTCATCTGAAGGCAGCCTTCTTTAGGGAAGTTTTTAATGTTTGGTGCTGTACTGTTTTTAGTATTCAGTTGGAGGCCGCCCAGAGTGGCTGGGGAAACCCAGCCAGATGGGCGGGGTATAAATATTATTATTATTATTATTATTATTATTATTATTATTATTATGAAGTGTGCATTTTCCAAAGGCTACAGGTCAATCAGAATTAATACATCATGTAGGTAAAGAGATGGTAAGATAAAGCAATACTTAAACACAAAGGATTTTACAGAGGGTTTACCTAGCATTTTTGTTTGATCTATATGTTCTATCCATCATCAACAGAAACCCACAGTATTCATAATTTCTTTGTGATGTCAGGACTTGACTACAAGAATTCTCAATAAAACAGAAATCATATGTCAAAGGTGACATAATAATTGGACAAATTTGTGTCTCCTATTTTTTCTTCGAATCACTCTTATGTGGTCCCATAATCTCATGTCGAATCTCCCCCCTCTCCACCCAATGGCACAATACAACAACACCTGCTAGACAGTGAGATTTCAAGGCCTACAAATATGGCCCCTTTTGAATGGGAAAAGCTAAGTTTTAGTCAGGTATTTGCCCATTTATTAACCCATCCTACCCTAAGCACTTGAAATTGTTGAAACAAAATACATCCACAGTTCCACATGTTACCAAGCCAACTCAATGCATTATAAAGTCTTAAATGGCTTGGAATCCAGATACTTGAAGGAGTGCCTTTCCCAACAGCAACCAGTCCATGTATTAAAATCTGTAGGGGAGGATCTCTGTGTGGTCCTGTCAACAGGTGAAACTCACTGAAATATTAAGCAGTATATAAAAGGCTTTCAAATAAATAAATAAATGTGTGGTGATAAGAGACTTCCTGGTGGTTGTGTCCTTGGCTGTGGAACAGTTTCCTTTATGAGATACAATTTGTGCCATTGATGTTTGGCCTCTGGAACCAACTAAACATTTTTTTATTCACTTAGACTTTTGCTGGGAGCTGATCTGATGTTGCTTGTAAACTGTTTTGAATCTGCTGTGTTCTCTGTGTTCTTATTAGCTTAATTTTCTTACGGTGTTTTACTATTTTGTAACCTGTCCTATGATCATGAAATGAAGACAGGCAGCATATAAATGCAAACACTAAACAAACACAGCATGGTAACCTACTAGGATCAACCCTTTTTTGTCCACCAAGGGGGGCGGGGGAAGCCACAAAAAGGTAAGAAATGCAGCATTCATTTCCTAGAAGGCAATTCCAGGAAACAGTTTTATTAAAAGTAATAAAAGATGTGTGTCAAAAGTTATAATAGTACAACAGTGGCAAGATACCCAACAATCTGTTTTTAAAAAATCTAACAATTGGAAGACTGTTGACATTTGTAGCTCAGATCTAAACATTTGTGTCACCATATTGTTGCATAAGACTGCTATAGCATTCCAACAAGGCTGGTTTAATTTAATGCAATAACCATGTGCTGTGTCTGGTTGTGTTAACAGAGAGCCCCTAGAGACAAGCTTCTGCTCATAAGTAGGGGCTCTACTGACGAAGGTGATGATGATGACTCCAGTTATTCAGTTGTCCCAACTGCACGGAGCGCGTCCTCATGAGCAGCTGCACACACATTGGACTTTCCACTCACACCACACATTTGTTACTGAAGGCAAAAGGTGGGACATTGGGGTCGGGGTGAATGGGGTAATATTCTAGTGAATTCCATCTAGCTATAAGTAGACATTTGCCAATACATGGGGCTGGAATTAAGTCCAAATGAGCCATGCAGGAAGGAAACATGACAAAAATGACTAAGTTCTACGAATAAGTGTATATCTCCAAATCTAATGAGAACTAATCACTGTAACCAGCAGCACCCCGTCAGAATATTCCCACCTCATTACAAGCCGATCATGTATTTATTTATAACTTTGTGTCTCAGAAGGAGTTCTAATTATATTTTATAGAGCTCCTGCAGTAAAGTAAACACATTCTTGATGTAGATTTTTACACCTAACTTTATACCATATGGACATTTTGTAATATGGTAGCTTTAAAAAAAAAAAAAGTCCACTAAACCGAAGGTAATTGGTGCAGTCAAATTATTTAGAATATCTGAGAAACTTTATTCCTATGATCATTTTCCAAAAGGAAGAAATGAAAATAAGCCAGCTCAGAACTCGTGTCACATTTCATTCCTACAAAATAGAAAAAAATAAGAACTCCCAAAACACTAAATCCTGATCAAGCAATGTTTACAAGGTGCTACAGAAATTTAAAGGCCCAGTATTAATTGTTAAGTTCCAACCAGCAACCCTATTCACTCATTGGCTGACTATTGTCTCAGCAACCCCACTGTCTATTTGGGACTTTACAAACAATTAGTAGGAAATTCAAATAGTTACCTTATTCACTGACCTTTAAGTATAATTCATTCTTGTACAGTTCTGTCTCACTTAAAATCTGCTCCCCGGCAATTATCATCTGCTGCCCTTGTCTGAATCTTCCTTTCTGCTCCACTTCAGCCTTTAGTTTCGACATCTCTAAAACATGTATTCCTGAGCATTGACTTGAAGTGTCATTTAACATTAAATTTACCTCCTTATTCCACAAGTAAAAATATAGCAAAACTGTATAAAATAATAATGTTGATTCTATCTTCTTTCCTTCTAGGAAATACATACTGGGTGTGTGTGTAATAATTTGCATGTTTGTCTCATCCATTATGTTTAGACAAGTGGGATTATAAGGATTCCAGCAAGTGTCAAAGGTGCAAAAATGTATCCTGTGGGGTGATAGAGCTGGGCCAGAAACTAACAAGTTGACCAAAGTAGAATACTCTACAGCATTCATAACTCTTTATTCTTTCAATTGGAAAAGCTCTAATATCATTTCTCATTATTCTCTTCCAAGTACTTTGTGAATGCACTCCACTTCCAGACAAATGTCCCAAGAGTTATGAATGCTGTGGGGGACTCAATTTACAAACGGAACACGCTCAACAGGAAGCAAAATATGTACTGCTTCCAAGGCAAAGTTCACAAACCAAAACACCTACTTCCGGGTTTGCAGCGTTCTTAATCCAAGTTGTTCATAAACTAAGCTGTTCTTACACCAAGGTACCACTGTAGCTACATTTCTACCGGTAGGATGGGGGGGGGGCATGGGTGTAGCCAAGATTTTTGTTGGGGGGGCAGAACCTCAGATTTGTATTGATTTGTATTTTTACTTATTGGGGGGAGCTGCCACCCTTCCTAGGCTCATGGGGGGCACAGGAAGGAAACAAGGTCAAAAAGGATCTACAGTTGGAGAAAGCTTGGAAAACACTGCTCTATACCTTGCTACCAAAGGATAGTCCCATATGTAGCTAATGGCAGAAAAATGTCCTTGTGTATGCTTGCCTTAATCTAATAGAAATCAATGGCAAGACTCCCATTTATTTTAATGGATCAGCATTACAGCCCATGACATAGTGCTATGAGCACTATGGAAACTTTATATATCCATAAAATGTTATTGCCTATTGAATGTGGTGTGCTTAGGAAATAACTTTCATTTTAATACATATCCTACTTTTATATACGTCCCACTAAAAGCGCAAAATTAGAAGAAAATATATATGAAAACGAGCTGTAGCGCAGTGGCAGAGCACATGGCTTGCATGCAGAAGGTTTCACATTCCATCTCCAGCATCTGCAGGTAGGGCTGGGAAAGACTCTCTCTGAATCTCTGGCTGTCAATCAATGTAGAGAACACTGAGTTAGATGGATCAATGACATGACTCTGTACAAAGCAGGCTCCTATTTTCCTATGTGATTAATATACCTAAGTTCCTATAGGTTTGCACATTTTAAATATATTCATTTGCACAAGGCACAGAGAGAGTTAATCTAGGGAAGAATATTAAATAAAGTATTACCAAGGCAATGCTGTCAAAAAATAGTCTTGTCTTCTTTCAGAAAATTAAGTTGTCAATTCACTGGCAGTCAAATTTTGGAAGATGTAAAGAAACAGCTCACATTTTTACCTAAGTTCTTCTACGATTTTTACACTGGCCTAAAAATAAAATTGTTTGATAGGTAGAGACACACTAGGGGAGAATGCCTGGAGCTGTCTGGGATTTTTTGGAAACGAACAATATTGTGTTTTTTAAACAGATAGTGTGAATTCTGCATTTGGACTCATCACGTCCAAAATCAGGTGAAGTCACACCAAAGTGATGTTTTAGTCTTCCATCTTGATTCAAAATGGCGTCCAGTATCTAAACTTTGACAGAGCGTGCCACCCCCACCTGGGGAATCCTGATGCCAAGTTTGGCAATGATATCTCAAGAGGCATCCTATCATGTAGAGAATAAACAAACAAATGGGCAGACAGACAAACCACTTTCCAAAATATATAGTCAATTAGACTAAAAGTTACACACTGAACTCATTATGTAGTTCACAAAACACGCCACCTACTTCAGAAGGTCTTCAAGCAACTTACTCTGAAAACATAACTACAGAACAAAACACACCCTTAAGAGCCACAGAAAGCTGAGCAACACACTAATAACACTACCATCTCAGTCTATCAAATGCCTGTTGGAAATAATAAGTATTTAGCTGGTGCCCAAAGGACGTCAACGAAGACTAGGAGAGCAGTCAACAGAGAGCGGGCCGCAACTGAAAAGGGTGCCATGGTCAGCACCCTCTGAGCCTTTTTTCAGACAGAAGACATGGGAAAGGAGGATCTAAGGATCCAAACAGGCTCATATCAGGAGAGGCATTCCAGAAAATAGTGGGCTCCTGAGTCACAGTGAGCTTTATAGGTCAAAACCAGCATAAAGCCTTGTTTATAATAGTTCCATCCTGAACCAATAAAACACTCTGTACTAACTGATTCAAAGAAATATGAGTGTTGTAGAACACTTGAAGAAATCCTTTAAGTGTTCATATCTAAGGGAGAAGCCTGTTCTGCTCCAGGAACTGAGAGAGATTTCCTGTTGGGAAGAGACATGCTTAAGGCAGAGAATGCTTCTAGGTATTAAAGTAAATTGAGGATGCATCAGAGCAGCAGTGTCAGGGAGGCAATTATTTGTGTCCTCCAAGATGGTGTTTGGGGTTCACAATGGAATCTGACAGACTTAGGCCACAGTACCAAGTTAGCCACAGACCAGCAGCTACTCCACACAGACTAACAATATGTGCCTTTAGCTATATAGCCATATGGAGATTTTGATATAAGATCCCTAAATTTAGGATCCTTGGCTACTACAGTGAAATCCTAAAATAGTTCTACAATACACTCATACCTTGGTTTTCAAACAGTTTAGTTCTCAAACATTTTGGCTCCTGAACACCGCAAACTCGAAAGTGACTGTTCCAGTTTGCGAACTATTTTTGGAAGCCAAACGTCTGACGGGGCTTTCACAGCTTCCGACTGGCCGCAGGAGCTTCCTGCAGCCAATCAGAAGTGGCGCTTTGGTTTCCGAACATTTTGAAAGTCAAACGAACTTCTGGAACGGATTCCGTTCGACTTCCCCAAGGTACAACTGTAGTAACTCTACTGGACCTGAGGAGACTCTGAAGGAAGAAGGGTTGCTTTGTTCTGTTCTTTGAATTAAGGGATGCTCCCTATGGACAATGGTGCACCATCAGTTCACAAGATGGGATAAATGATACAAGCAAGTCTTTACTGTGTCTTTCACAAGTACACTGTTGCCTTCCTAGGCTCACAATTACATACACATAACTGGGGCATACCTGAAAGCTGGAATACTGAACGGAACAAAAGCAGTGAACCTTCCACCTATACTATCTGTGAGTGGACTATATTTCTCAACCAGAAGCTGATAGCCTGTAATGCCTTTCTGGTGGTTGATCCATTGTCCTTGAATCCTGGCTCCTATGTATACCAGGACTTCGCCGCATTTTGCTGCCAAAGATGAAAAACACATCCCCCTCCAAATCCATGGACAGAAGTGAACCACAGTGGTAGCTGAATCCTACTTCAGCAACATAACTCCACTGCACTTGAGGGCAGGAGTCAAGTTTGGCAAATGTACGGCACACCGTGTGCCACATACAGCACTATCCTTCAGCATCTTGCTGTCACTTCCTGCCCCTCAATATCTGCTGGCTGAGGCAGTTCTCTCACTAATGGTAGAGGTGGCCCTGCCTATGAGGAGAGGCACTGGCCAGGTGGACAAAGATATGCTACCATTGGACTGTGAAGAATGGGAAACTGAACTTTGTAATACGTAATATGTGAGTGAGTAAAGTCCTAGCCATGTCTACTATATACCAACCTAAATACTGGAAAAGAAGCTTCGCAATTATATTCTGTTGCCAACTCCAGGCTTGTTTCTGCTGAAAGAGTTGTGACAATGAGGATTTTAAAAAGCTAACAACAGATGCAAAATTGCCAACAAGAAGATTAGTTAGGCAAGAACTGATGGCTTTCCTGGAGAATCTGTGGAGGTAAGAAAAACATGCCGTGGAACTGGCAGGATACTGTTAGATTTGTTTTTGCTAACTAATGAACTAAAATGGAGAAAGGGTTGCATCAGAATTACATTTACTGAAGCTATTCAATATAGTCCCCAATGAGGACAGAGAAATATTGAAGAGCCCTAAAGACATTATCAATAAAAGTCAGACTGCATAATGAGGTTTGCTGCTGCTATTTCATCTTAGTCTGATTTTATTTTCAAAGGATCTGATACGGTTCTTATACCCTGAAAATAGCACTCTTCTGATATCTCTGAAATTTCACTTAATACAACTACAGATATTTCAAGGGAGATAGTTACACACTCATAATGCATTTGCTTTCCAAATAAATAAATAAATGACAACAATTCATGAAGCAAAAGAGACCCTCAACTAAAATTAAGAGAGAAAAATGATCTGCACTATTTATGCATTTATAAATGTCAAAATCAGCTCTCATAAAACTTGGCGAAAACACAATAATACATTATTTATTTATTTAAATATTAATTAATTTATTGTGTTTTTCATAAAAATACAACAATGTAATATGCAATATATGAAATCAGAATAAGATCAATAAAGACAATATACATGCTGTGAGGCTAATTTGAACTCAGCTGCAGATTCCTCTTGCACTTTCAGGAGTTAAAATTTCACAGTAATAGTTCTTGCGGGCAGTTTGGGGTACATGTGTATATAAATCAGGTGGAGAGAAGGCCTACAAGTTCATCAGTAATGTATACAAGGCCATTCTACAAGTCAACAATCCATCAGTGTCACAGAGAGTGGAAAGGAACATTGTTCCTCTGGATTCCCAATGTAATAATTGAAACAATGCTCAGCTGATACTTAATTGAGAGTTTCTTTTGCTTCAGAGTTATCAGATAGAGAGATGATAGATAGATAGATAGATAGATAGATAGATAGATAGATAGATGATAGATAGATAGATGACAGACAGACAGACAGAGATGATAGATGATAGATAGATAGAGATGATGATAGATAGATGATAGATAGATAGATGATAGATAGATAGATAGATAGATGATAGATAGATAGATAGATGATAGATAGATACATGTTAGATAGATGATAGATAGATAGAATGCATTATGAGTGTGTAACTTTGTCCTCTGAAGTATCTGTAGCTATATTAATTGACATTTTTGAAATATCAAAAGAGTGCTATTCTCAGGCAATAAAACGGCCAAATCTTTCATTTTTCTGAGACCAACGCAACAGGGCGACAGTTTCTCTTGTATTATTAGTATTATGGCTATTTAAAAAATAGGAAGCTGCCTTATCCTGAGCCAGCTCATTGGACTATCTAGCTCAGTATTGTCTACGCTGATTGGCTGCGGCTCCCAAGAATTTCAGACAGGTGACATAGCTAGCCCTAACTGGAGACCATAGAATGCAGGAGAGCTGCTTGTCTTCAGGCAGGAGGGTCGGCCCTTTAAGAAACCCTAGTTCTTTAAAAGGGAGTGGAGCCTTTCCAAACCCCCAAGAAGCAATTTTCTCACTAGGAGCTCTCCATGGTGCTGCAACTTGTCTATCCCCAAAGGACCAGAACAAGACAAACTGACACTCTGAACTCAGGACAGGGCATCATTTCCTATATTTTCAAGGCCATTTAGTGAATCATATATTTCCAATTAATTTCACCTGATATTCATCATGATGACATTTAGCATTTATGCAGAACACTCCACATATATTATTGTTTTGTAATCCTTACAAACAATCCTGTTGGATAGGCCACTCCTATTATCCCCATGGGGCAGGGGCATAGAAATGACAACTTGTCAAAGGCCACAAAGTGGCAGTGGTGAGATTCACAGATATCCTAACACTGCACTACACCAGCTCAGCTTCATAGTTACATAAGCTTGTCCAGCTGGTAAAGGTAAAGGGTAAAGGACCCCGACCATTAGGTCCAGTCGTGACTGACTCTGGGGTTGCGGCGCTCATCTCGCTTTATTGGCTGAGGGAGCCGGCGTACAGCTTCCAGGTCATGTGGCCAGCATGACTAAGCCGCTTCTGGTGAACCAGAGCAGTGCATGGAAACGCTGTTTACCTTCCCACCGGAGTGGTACCTATTTATCTACTTGCACTTTGACATGCTTTCAAACTGCTAGGTTGGCAGGAGCAGAGACCGAGCAATGGGCGCTCACCTCGTTGCGGGGATTCGAACCGCCGACCTTCTGATCGGCAAGTCCTAGGCTCTGTGGTTTAACCCACAGCCATAATGAATTAATAAGACTAGATGAACATTAAGGAGATTCAATTACATGATTAATCAATGCTCATTTGTCTAACATTTTGTATGTATCATTTAATATTTTTATTGAAAACTATAAATGAATGTATGAGTTGGCATGAATGTATTTAATAATCCACAGTTATAACAAACATTAAAAACCAGGCCCATTGACCTCCCAAACCAAAGATGCATTTGAGAGTATGTGATCAAACAAAACGTCAGCTGTAATTCACTAAACACTTTATGTTTCCTCTTATGAACAGATCTCATATTTTGGGCAGGTGTCTTATTTCATGCCAGGTGTATTTCATGGTTTCGTTTACTGTTGCAACCACATTAGAGCAGGAAGAGAGGTAAATATCTGACCATTCCCAAAAGAAAGTGGTGTTTCCAGCGCATGATTCATCCACTAAATGTTAATACCACATAATACATCTAGGAGGAAAAACTGCTATCCATTTGTAATCCTTTACTTGCAGGTATGCAAATGGTTCCTCGCAATGGTGTGCCCTCATTCCAAGAAACTGCCTCTTCTCAATATTCAACCACAAATGATTACTGGGGGAAAGCAGCTCTTTCATGACATAACAGAAGCAATCACTATCTTGACTGAAGTGTGTTTAGTGGTTGTACAACTGTCATGTGTAATTGAATCATTCTTGTGACGTCAGTAAGGAGGAGTGTCTGTAGATCAGTGCTGAAGGCCTCAGGTTCAATCCCTGATCAACTCCCTGCCCGAAACCCGGAGACACCCTTCCAGCCAATGTAGGCAATTCTGAGCCAGATGTCATAACTGGTCTGCTTCAGGCAGATTCCTATGTTCCTGTCAAGACCCAGGGCCCTGACTCCTATCCTCAAGGAAAGGGTCCATGGACATGTCAGACAGGGAAGAAAATTTGCTCTCAGAACCAGCCTTTGACATCCACAGCTTTCTAAGGAGTTCCAGAATCAGAGGAGCCTGTGATGCCAGCACCTCTCTAGCCTGAAGAGGTCCCTTAGTCTTTGTCAGACTCTGGGGACTCCACCTTGGAGAACACAGCAGTACCCTCCCACCATAGCCAATGGCTTCTAAAAAAGAGCAGGTCTCTTTCTTTTTTTAAAAAAATAGTAATACTGAGGTCTTGTGCAAGACTGATATTGAGCTGACCAGGGCTTGCGCAAGAGTGATAAAGAGGTCTTGTGCACAATTTCTGCATTAATGTTTTTAAGTCCAATGTATATCCTAATATTACTTCATCCAAGGTAATCAATCCCCTACATGTACTGTGTAGAGACTGAGGAACCAGCTCTTCCTAACCTGGGTTGCTGAAATCCAAACATACTTTCAGCATGCAGCAGTTGGTGGAAATAGGTGTGCTCTTACTGTTCAGGTTGCCAAAAAGAAAGTGGATGGATTTGCTCAGGTGAAAATCAAAACAAAAGTAGGAGTCTGGCATTAGAGGCCACCAACTGAAATGTCACCACACACATGTGACCAACTCAACTCCCCCCCCAAAAAAAAAAAGTTAATAAGCTTCCACATTCAACAGTGACGACAAATGTATAACGTATTTTTTACTTATCTGATTTTCTGCCATAGGAAAAAATCTAGATTAAATGTGTGCACACACTCATATATGGTGTCACATTTTGACATAATGTGGCTGCTCCAAAAAATCTTGCATGCACGAGGAGCATTATTCACAATATGCTCCCATCTGGAAACATCCTTGGTTATCTGTACTTCACACAAGTCATTAAACCTATATAAATTGTGGCTAACAATATGTCCTAACCATTACTCAAATTGCCTTTTCTACTGTTCATTGCAAATACAAGAGTATTCCTAGTGTTTCTGCAAATAGCACACATAGATTTGCTTTAATTTCAACCGGCAGCTGTTTGAAGCAGACTAATAAATAACCACAGCCAAGTCCCCTATTGAACTTCTAGAAAAGATTGTAAATATATTTAACAACCTGCTACATAAACATAACCAGCTTTCAACCAGGATTGAATGCCTTTCAGAAAGTGTGTTAGTTATGAATGTAACTGAAAAGAGAAAAGGTTTCAGAAGATGGATTTGAAGTGCCTCTTTCTCTCTGGGAATGGGACGTGGGTGGCGCTGTGGGTAAAACCTCAGCGCCTAGGACTTGCCGGTTGCATGGTCAGCAGTTCGAATACCCACGGCGGGGTGCGCTCCCATCGTTCGGTCCCAGCGCCTGCCAACCTAGCAGTTCGAAAACACCCCCGGGTGCAAGTAGATAAATAGGGACCGCTTACTAGCGGGAAGGTAAACGGCGTTCCGTGTGCTGCGCTGGCTCGCCAGATGCAGCTTGTCACGCTGGCCACGTGACCCGGAAGTGTCTGCGGACAGCGCTGGCCCCCAGCCTCTTGAGTGAGATGAGCGCACAACCCTAGAGTCTGTCAAGACTGGCCCGTACGGGCAGGGGTACCTTTACCTTTTTTTACCTTCTCTCTGGGAAGAGGGGGAAAAATAGGTGCACTGTTTATTACATCTCACAGACCAATCTACTTTTCTACAAATAGCATCTCTTAAATACCTAATCATTCTTTAAAACAACAGACTAATGAGTCTGATTCATGCAACATTCATTTATTTTTAAATAAGCCACCTCTAGAGTCTGGCATATATAAGACCAATAGTAAAGCACTCAGTCACAAAACAATTGCTTCTGTCTGGACTGTAAGTCTTCTGAAGTGCCCCCTGAAGTGCCAGGATGATGTCAAACATGCACAGGGTGGGTAGATTTGCAGCTTTCATTGAACCAGAGAATAAATGTCTCAGACCAAAAAGGATGAGGCCACTTTGAAAACAAATAAATACACTAGAATAAAAACTAGGTGGCTTACTTGTAGAAATGCAAAACTGAAAATAAAAAGAACCTATGGGACTTGAAATTGGAATAGTCTTAAATAAAGGCCATCTGCTCATCCTCAGAGGCTGTGTTGTTTGGGCCAATTGATAATTGGCTCCCAGTGAATAGCTACAATTGCTTCTAGAGACCAGGTTAGAAAGATCTGAGACATGAGAAACACCATGCAGGCTGTGTATGCAACTCTCTCAGGGGTGATGACATATATGATATAAAATGAGAACTTATAGCACAGCTGTGGAATGAGCAGTTTTACCTTTGAACTAGCATACAAGTTACCAGTTAACTGAATGCGGGGTTAAACAATTCACCACGTCCCTTGCAACTTTTTGTTTCTCTCTTTCTCTCTTTCTTACACCTACACCACATTGCTATCAGCTCCTTCTCCTTCAGCTATCCAAATTCAATAATAATAATAATAATAATAATAATAATAATAATAATAATAATAATAATAATTTATTTGTACCCTGCCCATCTGGCTGGGTTTCCCCAGCCACTCTGGGCGGCTTCCAACAAAGATTAAAAATACATTAGAATGTCACACATTAAAAACTTCCCTGAACAGGGCTGCCTTCAGATGTCTTCTAAATGTTAGGTAATTGTTTATCTCTTTGACATCTGATGGGAGGGCATTCCACACGGTGAGTGCCACTACCGAGAAGGCCCTCTGCCTGGTTCCTTGTAGCTTTGCTTCTCACAATGAGGGAACCACCAGAAGGCCCTCAGCACTGGACCAGATTCAAGGCAGGACCAGATAATCTTAGAATTTTTGGCAGGATGAAATAATCTAAGAGTTGTGCAGCTGGACCACATACATATACATGCATACACAGTGCTAGTTTTCTAGAAAAAGAGGTGCTGGAACGCACCATTAAAGTCACCCTCATTCTCTTAGAATGGCAATGGCACCCACCTGAGAGGTGCCAGAACTCAGTTTCATCAAGTTCTGGCTGAAAGAAAGCCCTGCACATAGACACACATATACACATACATACATACATACATACATACATACATACACATAACACACACACACACACACACACACACACACACACACCATTATAAAGCTTTTTCCAGCTTTATAACCTCTGAGTGTTTAGGGCTTTCTTATTCTTCCATTAACAGTTGCACAACATTCCTTCAAATTCAGATTAAATTTTGCCTTGCAGTGACTGAAAACTAGCATGAGTTGAATTTCTTTGAAGGCTCAGGAATCTTTCCGGGGGCAGGGAGTGTCTTAATCGGCATGATCGCCAAGCAGCACACTGAACAGTACCAGGACATTGTGGGGGGAAACAGTAGACCAGGAATGAATATCAATATTTCATCAAAAAGAACTTTAGAGCAGAGGTGAGAAGCTTGGGGCTTCCAGTTGTAGTTGGACCTATCCTATCAATCCCAGCTAGCATGGCCAATCACCAGGGTGATGGAAGTTGTAGTGCAGCAACCTCTGGAGAGCTGCAGATTCCCCAACCCTTCCATGAGAAGATGGAAATCACTGCCTAGAAAAAAGGGGGCTCTGAGTTGCCTGAAAAATGCCTTTGCAATGCTTAGAAATATAATTTGTATACAGCAGCCAAGTCATGTCTACCATGAAACTAGAAGCCTCTCAAGCAATCTTCTAAAAAGCAGGGGGTATATGTAACTCAGAAGACCATTATTGTGTACAAACTTATTCAGTAAATGCAATAGGCAAAGAATCACATTTTTTAAAAAAGATGTTATGGTGCCATGGTTTCCGCTTCTCTCCTATGTGAAAACCATTTGAGCTTCTGATCAAATTTCAGTCAAGAAGAGGTGTATTTTTTCAGCCACATAACTTTCGCATCCAAACTCTCTTAACAGTTAGCGAGCCTCTCCTCAAGCTGTTTTATTTCTAATTGTCCCAGAAGCTTACCCGTGATATACAAGTACTATAATCAGTGAGTTTTCTTTTTCCCTTAATTAGTGATCTTGTTGCATTGTTATGTGTTCTTCCTTTTTGTTTCTTGCATTTTTAAATTTAATTTCAAAATCGCATGCTTTAAAAACAACATGGAAAAATAAAGCAGTCTGGTAGTTAACAAGGCTGAAGGTATTAATTAGACACAACATTAAACACAAATTGAAAATATTGAAGTTTAGTCTGTTTCTAAGCAGAACTGCCACCTGTGAAGGGGCTTCAAAAATGGCGCCAGATTTGCAGGCCTGGTGCCATGTTTGCACACACCCTATGAATAGCTCTTAAATTCTGGAAATTTGTTTGAAGACATTTTCTAAAATGGGGATGGGGAACCTGTGGTCCTCCAGATGTGGATAGACTCCAACTCCCATCATCCCTGATACTGATCAGGCTGGCTGGGATTGAAGTCCAACCTGGAGGGCCAAAGGTTCCCAACCCTGGTTTTGTTTAAAAAAACCCTATTATTTAAAATCAGAAAGTTTTGTAACCTTCATTAATATCCCACAAAATAGATGTGTAGCTTTCAGTTGGTGAAACCAAACCCTCATATAATCAGCTAAATTGGCTAATTAAGTGTTTAACCTTCAACTGAATCCCAACCTTCAACTGCCCTAATCAGATATGTTAAAAGTGAATGTAAGTTGAACAATTAATGTACATGACAGCTGGCCATGGTGCATATTCACAAACTTATTTAAACAACTGAAACATGTACAAATCACATTTATCATTAAAAGAGTTTGAGATATTGTAACCATTTCCCAGAAATCTATCTGTGTCTATTTAAAGGAATGAGGCTGGTCAAAGAAGAAGGCAAGCTGGAATTTCTTGTGAACTATCTCTTGAAGAAACATATTGCAAAATCTGTGAATAAAGGTATGTCTGCATAAAAAGCAATTATGAAGTGCTGGAAGTGGGAAGGAAGAATGCAAATTACTCAAACATTTAAATCAAGTCTTGCTAGACACAGCATGAAATGAAAGATGAACTGACAAAAATTAATGATTGATACCCAATTGGCCTCTCGGTATGAAACAGACGGTAGGTTTCTATATAACAGAAAACTGTTAGGGCTGCCTTTCATTTTCCATTATGCATCACAGCCAAACCTTATTGAATACAATGAATCTTAAAACCAACCAATCACTCAGCTACAAAAGTTAATATTATCACATCAAGAACACCTTACTGGAGACTAGTTTCAAACCAAGCAGCACAAATTTTGTTTAAATGCATAGCTTAAAATCGAGCACAAATGTAAGTACTTCAGTGGAAAATGCAGGCATCTTCAGCACCAATAAGACACAAACCGCAATAGCTGAGTGTTGGAATTAGCCGTGTGGTTGAAGAAGCACCCGGGGTTATCAAAGTTATAAGTTCTAATATGGAATTGCCAGATTCCATGTAGACATATTGTTATGATCATTCTCGAGCTCCCAGAATCTTGATAAAAACATGAAAATCAAAGCAAATACTCTGCAAATGTGCAGAAAAATAAGACCTCTGAAAGTTATAAGCACGTGGTTTACAAGCAAAAGATTCCAGATTTGATCCCTGGCACTTCCAGGAAGTTCTGGGAAAGAACTGTTTCTGAAACTCTAAATTACCACTGCCAGTCAGTGTACACAGCACTGAACTAGGTGGACCAATGGTTTAGCTCAGTGTAAATTGGATTCCGATGTTAGTAAGAGCTGGGACAAAACATGCATTCTTCCCGTTATCCAAGAGAGAAGTTCCCACTATCAAGTGTAACTGATGGCATTATGATGGCATAAGTGTTTAACACTAAACAGATAGAGAGTATTAGAGCCTGCGAACATCCAACAAAATGGACTGGCAGTAGAGCCAAGACAGTCCAAACAAAATAATTCACAAAACTCATGCAATGGCCCATGTGTAAGTATGCTGAAGGACTACTAGCTTCCTCTGCACAGTGTTGCTGAATACAGATGGGAATCCAGGTGCCCAGATGTGTAGGTGCAGAGCTGTTGAGTTGGTAGCAGCAACTGGTACAACCCACTGATGTCATCACCATCACAACATTCTCAAATAAGTCCTGGAAAAGCCAAGATCCTTCAGACACCCTGTATTATAAGTAGAAGGCATATAAATTCTGGATGTTACCTACAAAATTGGGAAGAATCCTCATCAGCTTAACCTAGATCCTCAGTGTGATAGTCAACTACATTTTACTCAGAGTAGCCCAACTGAAATTAATGAGAACAGCTAAATTAGGTCCATTAATTTAAGTGGCTCTACTCTGGGTAAAACTTAACTGAATACTACCCTAGGTTAGCTCTTTTGATTACTTTCCCAGATGATGTTGCATAAAAAATTAATTATATCCTTATTAGGAGCTACAGAGCTGGAATTGGCAAAAGAATGAAAATCCACAACTTTAGCAGCATGCCATTACAGAGCTTGTGACAAGGCAATTATAGAGAAATCAGCCCACCAACCCTTTCCTAGGGATTAGCCAAGCCCAATGCCTATTATAGCAAATAGCATCCCTTCGCTTCTTACGCGGAAATTGGTCCTCTTACTGCGGCATCTCTTTATAAATATGTTTCCTACTGTGAAATCTCCTTTTTGGACTTCTTAACTATGCATCTAGATAGGTAAGTAATTGTGATTGCTGTACAGTGATCTACGGAAGTAATGAATATATCAGTGTTTCTTCTTTGAGCTTACCTGTTTTTTATTCACTTTTGTTTGTTTTGCAATACATTCTGTAAAACCATAAATATATCTATCCACATATATTGAAGAAGAAGCAGTTTAAAAGACAGAATGAACAGGAAATACTTAGAAGCCTGACAACTGGCACTGCATTTTAGTTTTTTGTTAAATTTTCTCTGTTCTGATTTCCATTCTTCTCCCTTAATGGCTATTAAAATCATGCTTCGTTTTGCCAATAATGTCTATAGTCCCCCACTTCCAGTATAGATTATGCATTGAACCTGCATTTCCATGTATTTCACTGGCATTTGAAAGAGGGTAAGAGGGGAGAAACCCCTCAGCCCACTGCCTTTCACTCTATAGTTCTGGCTTTCAACTCTGTTCTCTCTGCTTGACTCATTAATATAAAGAATGGTTCTTCCCAAGGCAACACGAGAGATTTCCTCATAAAAGCATGCATTATTTACTTCAGCTTTGTGATCTCGACTTTGAAGGAGCCAAACTTCCTAGAGGGTTTTTCGGAAGTACTGTACCATGTAGAACTTGTCTTTTTGGCTGTCACTTTTTCAGTGTGTACGGTGTCATTTATCACATTTGAATGGACAACTCACCCACCCGCTTGAAATACAGCAGCACAACCAGGTAGATTGTGCAGCTATTTTGATTATCCATTTGTTTTTAAATGCAACCGCTGCTTTTTCATTATCGGGCAAAAGTCTCCCCGAAGTGTATAAAAGGAAGGAACATGAAATAATTAAAAACTGCGGGCAATTCTTCCTGAAAGGTCACTGCAGCTGCAGTGCAGGCAGCTGGCCAGATGTCACTACAGGAGACTTCTGAAGAGAGGCAAAAATGTTCTTGGCATATTGACAAGAAGAGGGCAGGGACTTCTCTGTTGCCCTGGAGGGCAGGACTAGATCATATGGGCTTAAGTTACAGGAGGGGGGATTTCAGTGGGACACCAGTTGAAACCTCTTAATAGTTAAGAGCAATTTGACAATGAAACTAATAAGCAGGAGCAGGGGCTTTCTCTTACTAGAGGTCTTCAAGCAGAGAGTGCACTGCAGGCTGTAGCCCTGCTTCAATTTTATGCCATCAAGCAAAGCATTGGACCAGATGACTTACAAGGACTAGATGGCCTCCAACTCTATGATTCTGTGATATTTCCTATGTCTATGAAGTTACTCTTGTTTTCTGAATCAAATCTTTTCTATCACTTTAGCAATGTGATAAATTTCAGGCACTCGCAATAAAATTGCTATACAGTATCGCAGTTGCTACCTGACAGTAAACAAGATGGCTTTGCTTATTAAGGCCAGAGTAGGATTTAGGAGACCAGGACATCTTCCAGGCCCAGGGTTAGATTCCTACAATAGCAGGATACCACATGTCAACTGAAACAATGGGAAAGTTACGAGGTTAGAGGCAAGGTTAACCTCTAAAAATATGTTTGTCATATTCTAAATTAGAGCATCACAGTTTAGCAGTTGAGATGTTGACTAGCATTATAACATCTCAGTCAGATTATACAAGGATGATGTGGAAGAGGAATTCTCCACTTTTCTTCAAAACAAGTGCTTAGAAGTGAGGATAGAAAAAGCCAACAGTATGTAAATGTGCTGAGAGTAGTTTGATAGAGGTTTTGGTTCCAATGGTCCTTTATTGGGATGTAGCTTCTATATATAATATTGCTTGGGTCCAGTGGTAGATTAGGGTTATGTTTGATCATAGAGTTATACTTGATCATAACCTGTTTGATAGACTAATGGAGCTCACACCCTGGCCTGAAAAATGGAGGGGTATAAATATAACAAATGGATAACTGAATATGATTATTAATATGTTCAATTTCCTGTCCTCAAAATACAGATTTCAAAACAAACAGCTAATTTACTGCATAACATATGCAAGAATGAGGATTAGATGTGAGTTGTGGTAATTTCCTAGCTCTTTGTAACCTTTTGCACTTGGCTCAAAATATTTAACACCAACGCACCTTTATTTGGGAAGACTTTATTTCTCAAATATATAATACAAGTTCCTAGCACTGGCTCACATGAATGCCTTGGAGAGCTACTAAAATCTTAAAAGTTGCAAAGCAGCCATTAAAGTAAATACAGAAATACACCCACAAAGATATTTTACATAGTTCCATTCGATTCACTTTTAATACTATCATTAAAAACCCACAGGAAATTAAATCACCAAATTCTATACTAGATCAACATTTAGGTCACAACAGCAGCTTGCAAAAGCAAAAAACTTGAAAGCCAATGTTGAAATTCTTTCCTTAACTTACATCACTGTCATTAGTATTTTTACAGCATAATATATATATAAAACACACAAAATATATATTAAATAGGAGTTGAGGGAGAAAGCTTGTACCTCAGGAAGAATTTATTATAGAATACAGGCTTAATTATTTGGAATCCAATTTGCAAAATCATGGCAATGAGTTAATGTTAGGTAGAAAGCCACTTTTGAAAGTTCAGAAACACACAGTAAAGTGTATCAAAACACTCTCGCTTCTCCACATTTGAGATTCCACCAAAAAATAAGAAGCAATTTTAAAACACGCACATGCACACACACATGCCCAATCCAATTTGAAAAACAGCAAATAACAAAATACATATACTGAGGATTAGTCTTGTCTGACTTGTACATAATTGGTTTACATAGGAAACACATGGGTTGTTTTTTAGATTTCTATCAAATCAACAATATTAAGTCTTGAACCTCTTCTGTAAATAACTGGAGTGTATCAAATAAACACTCACAGAAGCCCCCATCCCTTTTTAAAGCTTTTCCCTTGAGGAAATGTAGTGAACCTGTGGCCCTTCATATGTTGTTTCTAACCTCCATCAAACTTACAGTAGATCATATAGCCAATAGTTAGGAATGATGGGAGTTGAATAACTGCAGCAACATCTGGAGAACCACAGGTTTCCGACACCTGGACTAGATGAAGCAGCTGCAGTCAGGGAACAAAGAGAAACCAAACTGGCTCTTCCCTTTGCAGTAAGGCTTCTCCAGATTTATCCATTGCATCTGGATAGGTCTCAAGCTACTGGTGCTAGTTGAGGATTAGTGCCATGGCAGCTGTAAGTGGGTAATCACTCCCATTAATTCACATCACAAGACATTTTTTAAAGAAAATGTATAAACTGCTTGCTTTTAAAAAAAAAATCCAAGCGGTGTACGAGTCCAATTACATATAAAACCATGAGTAAAATACACAAACCAATTGAAAACAAATACATATAGACCGGACATTAAAGGCAAAGATAAAATCATTGTAAAACTTAAAATAGATGTAACTAAATCATGTGTCTGAATAGGCTTGCTGAAACAGAAAAGTTCTCAGCAGGCACCTAAAACAGTATGGTGAAGGTGCCTGTCTAATCTCCACAGGCATGCAGCTAGACAGGCAAAAATAATAATCAGGACATAACCACAGGGAGTCGTGTATGAAACACAGCTGTACTGTAAGGGTAGGAAAAGTAATCTGTAGTGTTCATAGACTGGTCTTATTTAATACATGGTAGTGTCATCATGGGAGGCTCCTTCTACTTACAAAGGGATTCGTGCTATTAAATGGGCAGAGGGGCCATACTACTGTTAGTATATCAGTCCTCCATTGCTGAGTGTGTGATTGTCACATCACATGTCCATGCTTACTTTCTAGGCTTGGAAAAGCCTGAGAGCAGAAGTTAGCCTTATCTCTTCCGCTTTTTGTGTTTTTGTATTTTTTACTTTCTGTTCTCTCTCGGAGCTAGAGTAAGAGAACGCCATGATTGTTTGTCCTGTATATATTGCTGAATAAAAGCTTAGAATGAGCAGACAATTCTCCACTTCGTTTCTGCTAAATCTCTGCTGAGTGAGTGTGCACGTAGACATCTGCTGAGTGTCGCTGGAGCGTGTGGGACTGATGATTTATGGACGTCCCGGAGCTACACAGCACCAGGAGGATGCCCAGAGAGGTTTCGTCTCATCCTGGGGGCGTGGACCCCCAGAAGCGTATCCTGACACCCACCCCTGATGTTGCAGATCTTCTCCCAACTTCTCCTCTGAAGTCTGTGCGTGAGCTGTGGCTGTCTGCTGTGCAGGGAGGAAGTGTGCAAATGCCTAGTGCGGGGGGGGGCAGCATTGGGGCCTGGGGCAGCCTTGTAACATCAGGAGAAGGGTCAGCAGAATAGCCCCTCTGCTTCTTTCAATACATGGACCCCAAAATATGACAGAAGAGCCAAACATTATGGAAAGTAATAGGACGTCCACCTCATAAAGAAGAACGTGCCTGTTTGGATCTGCCCTTATGCATACGTTAACAACAGTATATTCCCTGCGTATTTTACTATTTGGTATGCAATTTCTGTACAAGGACTTCCAACCTTGTAAATTACTAAACTCTGTTCTGCATCAGGGGATACAGAACACGAAGGGAGCCTGTCAAATGCCAAAGCTACTCATGAAAGGTTCATCTTGACATGCAATTTTTGAGGGTATTTAAAAAAACACCAACATCACTTGCAGTGCATAATATAAGAACAGACTTTCCTTGGCTAAAGACTTTCCACTTCAAAGGGGGAGGGAGGGAGAAAACCAAGGATTAGATATCGCACATACTGCAAAGGTGAGAGACGAACACAAACGCACTCATTTTTCAGTAACACTGAATTTCACAGAATGCTTGGGTGACTAAATAACATTCAGCAACCTTCAGATTTCTTCCTAATTCAGCTGCTAAGAACAGACTAAGCAAAGAGAAAAACAATCATTAGAAAAATAAAAGTAGCAAGTTGTTGATTGATTTATATTCAGAATTATAGATGAAAACGGGGCAGCCAAGAAAAATGGGCAATGTATTTTGAAAGCAGTCCTTGATTCTCTGCATGGGAAATCAAATGGAAAGTTGCTTCCAAAAGTATGCAATTCATTGTGCAATCCTATACATGTCTACTCAAAGTAAGGCAAGCTGAGTTCACCGAGGCTTATTCCTAGATAAGAGGTACAAGATTGCAGCCTACATCAATATGAAGCATATCAAACATTTGTTTTGAACTAAATTGTTTTCAACTGTAGTATTGAAAAACAATTATATACATCAATCAATATTGCGGTTTCATTTAAGACAAACCAAATAAATGCCTCTAGCTTAGGGGAAGGGGAGAGAGCATCATTCTCTCTTTCATCCATCAGATAAACAATACCTCTCAATTTGATAATCTGGGCAACATACCAGACTTTGTTTCTCAGAACCTTAATGATCTTAGCTATTGTTAATGAAGTTGTGATTCAGCTCAAGCAAGCATGCTGGTGTGCAGTGAGAAAGCCATGGGCCACGGTTCCTCATCCGCTGCTGCAGCTGTTATGCTACCAGGAACTAAGCCATGGATTGGCATAGCACTACATCCAAACTGAATTTATGGTTTGTCTCACTCCAAACAAACCACAAGCTGTAACCGTTTGTTCTTCGTTTACCACTATTTTAGGGGTCTAAGGGAACACCATCCTTAGTAATTGTTTTATGCTTCAAACCTAGACACATTTATTTGGAAATAAGTCCCACTGAACTCCATGGGACTTGCTTCTGAGTAGACATGCATAGATTTGAGCTGTTAATCTCTTTTTTACTATTTTAAGACAGTATGCCTGATACAATTTTATTATTTTCCATTATTACTACTTACATAATATTTTTCCTCCGTGGGGTTCAATGTGGTATGCATACTTTCCCCCCTCTCCATTCACAACAAGCCTGTGTAGTAAATTAGGCTCAAAGACTGTCCAAGGCCACCCAGTGGGCTTCATGGCTGAGTGAAGATTTGAACCCTGATTTTTCAAGGTCCTAATCAAACCATCTGATTACTAGATCACACTGATTTTGAGCACGTTGACCAAATACAAAGAAAAGTGGCTACACATGACTAACACCAGTGCTTGAACCAGTAGTCCCGAAAAGCAAGATGAGCGCCGCACCCCACAGTCGCCTTTGACTGGACTTAACCATCCAAGGGTCCTTTACCTTTACCTTTTATAGTCTTATTCATTTTTCAGATGTCAAATACCAGGTACACACGATGACCCTCCCCGATACAAGTGGAATTGGTGGCATCCTCCCCACCCCCACAAAAGTTTTCATATGGAGAAATCATATTATTGAATATTTACCGGTATCTCAATTTGTATAAACAGATCAATCATCAGGCTGTAGTGGTATAATTCTGTTGCTGAGCAGAATCCCTGCCAGTTTGCTGTAACCAGGGCAGGAGAGGAAGACAGTTCCCCTTTCTACCTTGGCTAGAACAAAAGTCAATGGAAGGAATGAACTATACCCAATTCTCACTTTTTTGGATGTATGGGAACAAGGAGGACTTTGGGGGTTTTTGACTACCCCTGATGTGCCCTGTTTTGGCCTCCATTGCCAATGGAACACCATCAAAGGGGCATCTATATTAACAGAGTTTACTTCCTGAGGTGTAAGTGATATTTGGCCAGCAGGCCTCCTACTGGCAGAGTGAAGGTTACACTGCTTCTGATGGACCCTCAGCCAACCTTTGGCCATCTTTAGAATTGCTCCCTTGATCCATTTGGAAAAAACATTTCCCAGCATTCAGTCCCAAAATGAGACACCCACAGTGACTAATACTCATAAGAAAAACAGCCAAGAAAGAAACAATCAAACTAAAATCATTTCCAGAAACGATCGCTTCTTTCATTACACTACACTGATAAAGTGCTGATAGTTTAGCCATTTAACTCTTACAAAAGACTGTTCAGATTCAAAGGCTGCATTTGGATGTAATGTTAAAGACTGGTCTGGAATTATGAGAAAACACTGGTAGCGTTCCCATGTTATGATAAACCATATTTAATAGTTTAGCTGGAGCTAAGGGATCTCGGATCTCACCACTAAGCACCGCTGTGCTAAGACTGTAGATAAGCTTCTGTCTGCCCTTTGACAGTAAAAGGCACCAGGCAGAGGCTTATCTCTGATATTAGCACAGTGGTCCCACAGAGAGAAATGCTGACTTTTACAATCAAAGAGCAGTCAGCATTTTCACCCATCTCCAACCCCGAGCTGTTCTTTAACAAATAACTTACATCCCAATAACTCAGTTTAATTTAATGAAGTTTAATCATTTACAAAGACTGTTTTACATAATGAAAAATAATGCTATGATGGGAGGAGATTAATATTATGTAATTGGGGCAAAGACTGTTTTTAAATTTTTTAAATTAAATTTAAATTGTTGGTCAAACCTAACCTTAAAAATGAGACTTACTTTAGAATGTACAGCGAATCTCTTGTACTGGTGTTATCAAACATGGCTAGAAGTTCTATACCTGAGATGAGAAAAGACATTCTTGCTAGGTGTTTCTCTGAAGCCCAATTTTCTCTGAAACCTGTTCATTAATCTGCATCATTCATTCTACCTACTTTAGTGTTGACAGCTTTTGTACCATTTTTAAAGGACCTTACTTAAGTGCCGTAAAGTTTAAAGCAGAAATAACCATTCAACATCAGTGACAACTGTGACATCAATTCTCCTTTGGCGAGACTGCATTTATTCATAATTGAGGTTGTCCAACTAATTATCCCCCAACTGTTGTCCTTGGATAAAAGCAATCTGATGTTGTCAGGTATGATATTCAACTTATTTGCCAACAATCTTAGCAGCCTTGATAGAAACAGTGCTAACTTTTCTTTAAAGCCTGTCAGACCTTTCTCTAACAGTGCAATCCTATGCACTGTAAGGCTGCAATCCTATGAATTCAATGGAGATCACTCCATAATGGGCTGCGCATGTTCCAGATGCTCAGTGGCATGGCAGAAATGCCTCACTGGGTGGAGTGAAGATGCTATGCTAGTTCACCAGCAGGTGAGCCACCAGAAGGGAAGATGGGGAAGGGCAAAGTAGTGGGGAGGTTGGTGTGGTGTAAACTTGCCTGTGAGTCAATCCAGCACTCCAGCCACTGGATCGCACCATGCCAACCACCCTACCGCCTTGTCCCTCTCTCTCATGGTAAGCATCAGTGTCCCAACTTTCAGGAAGTTAACTGAGTGATTCCACCTTACCTTGTGTGCCACTTTTGAACCAAAGAGATCACAATGGTGGTCCCATCTTTAAGTGCTTTAAGTGGTAATGCAACATTCCCTTTGCTCCGGTTTTGTTCCACTGTGTGAGCTGTTTCTTATAAAGTCTTAAATCATAACCTAAACGAAATCTCATACCCAGTCTCTAAAATCCATTATAAAGGTAACCTGCATTTTTACTCCTCAGACTGCTTTAAACATCAAATCTTATTGCACCAATGATAGTGTAACTGCTTCACTCTCTGACACTTCAGCACTGGGTGATTTAGATTTCCCCCCCTCAGCTTTTCACAGCCAAGTGTAAATTAAACACTGTTAAGTTTCCCCTGTTCAGACTCTTTTTGGAAGGGAATCCAAGGGAAATTAGGAAAAGCCTGCACCACACAAGAAATGCAAGCTATAGCATTTACTCTATTCTAGCATGGCATCCACACTCAAGTTTTTACCTCCTTAAACCAGGAGGGACTGCTTGTACTTCCTGAAATATCACTGCACGTTGAACAATAACAACAGTTTTCGCCCTGAAACATGAAGCATTTCCCCCTTTCTCTCCTCTCCCCTAAAGATAAGAAAGTACTGCAGCAGAAGCAGCAACACAAACATGGACAGGATCCCAGGAGGGTAGTGTCTGATTCCAGAATATTCCACATGTACCACTGTAATCTGAATGTTCAATTTAGCATTCACCATCTGAATCATGGTAACATATTCTTAATCAGACTATAAAATACTGCACAACACTTTTATGATCTCAAGAGATGCTAAAGGGCAGAACATTTAATAGTTCTGCTCCATGAAGTATAATTTCACTCTTTCCTTTCAGAGGCAGAAACTGAAGAGGTACCTGTTTGATATTTCTTTTAATTATGTTTGAATTGCTAAATCCCCTTGGACATTTGTAAAGATCTGCTATCCATAAATATTTTATCATCCCACTAAGCAGAAAGAACTTTCAGGGCCATGTTGATCAAACATGAAATTATTCCCAAGCAAACAGAAATTTCCATGCACACAGTGGTTAATTGAGTGCCTAACCACCTCATAAGAATGTGAACACCATAATTTCTCAAAGGATTTTACTGCAGTTTTTGAAGACTAGCCTTACAGGATCCATTCTTTAAGTCTTATATACATAAATGGGTAGTACATGACATAAAAAAACACATCCTCCATGAACAGTACTTATTATTTCCGTAGTGCATGAATGATTGCATGACCAAAAGTACATACAGGACACAAGTGGATCTACAATGTTTGGATGTTTCCGACATGCTGCACGCATGGTGGAGTGTAGGTGGGTTTCCACGAGGCAAGACACAGTGATAATAGCGAGAACCTTTATTGAACTACATAACTGGGAAACGGGGGCAAAGCAACTGCTTATATACATTCCTGAAAGCCTGGGCCACTCCCATTCTCAACATGATTGGCTGTCTAAACTTCCAAGATGCGAATCACGACTCAGAGTTCAAGGGCCAATAGCAGAGGCCCAAATCCTGAAATGTTCTGTGACTGGACATCATGTATCGAATCAGAACACAAAAGCTCAGAATCCTTAGTCCAGACTCAAGCTCAGGCAAACACAGATCACTGAATACATAACACATGGGGTACAATGTTTTAGCACTAGCAGTGTTATTATTAGCTTAACCTAATAACAGTCATTGTAAAAAACCTCTTTCATATGAATCCTTTAAATCAGGCATCCCCAAACTCGGCCCTCTACCTGTTCTGGGACTACAACTCCCATCATCCATAGCTAACAGGACCAGTGGTCAGGGATGATGGGAACTGTAGTCCCAAAGCAGCTGGAGGGTTGAGTTTGGGGATGCCTGCTTTAAATACAATGCACAGAAAACAAATATCCCTAAATATTTTTCTTCTTCATTAAACCGACTTGCATGGAATATTCTTTTTATGTAGTCTGTCTTTCTGCAACTGGCCTTTAACTCTCTTGATTTTTTTTTAAATATTCCAAGTACACAAAAAGATCCAAAACACATGAATATTTAGTAGTTTTAAAAATATATATAAATTTATTGATTTATTTTTAAAGTGTTATTTTCTAATCTGTCAAACTGTACTATTTCCTAAAGAAACCCAGTACATCCTCAACAGCTCAATTTTCTGGTATTTTTCTTGCCTTATTCTTCAGTCTTAAGATCTTTACCCTTGGAACCAAATTTGGGGCAACTTCACACTTTACATAGCAAGTATGTTTTCAGCATGTCTACCGGATGTCATGGGGTGAACAGCTTGAGGGGGGAATCACACATTTCTGAAGGCACACAATGGACATATGCCAAGCAACCAAAATTAACTCTGTCCCAGATGCATCTCTGTGACATATTTACACCACACACACTTCCTGCCTTAAAATGTTATCATTCATCTATGGACAGAAATAACAAAAACACATAAAGCAGACCTCAGATTTGTTCAGTGGTAACTGATCCTTCAGTTGACTAAAGAGAAAATATCTTAACAAAAATCCAAATTATCTTTGGCATTTGCTAGCTTGACAGACACAATGTATGCCTGGATTCAGTCCTAGGAGGTTCAGAAATCAAGAAGATGTGGACTGCTTGTACTGTGACCTCCTTAGTGTTAGCTTGGGGGGAAAACAAGATGTCACACCCAAGAGAGATCCAGCTCTATGTCTCCATCAGCTGGAATCAGGAGAAACTGTGGAGGTGTTGGTCAACTGTCTGGAAGCAATGATGGACTGGATACGGGCCAATAATGTGAAGCTGAATTCTGATAAGACAGAAATGCTATAGGTGGGTGGCTTCTGTGTTGAGGAATCACGTGTACAACCTGTTCTGGCAAGGGTTGTACTCTACTTAAAAAAAACAGGCTTGTAGTTTGGGAGTAGTTCTTGATTCCAACCTGTCACTGAAGTATCAAGTGGCTTCTGTGACAACAGGATTTATATTGTGTTTATGGATAAAGATACAGTTTATCAGGTTTTTTATGTAAAACATGTTTTTATTGTGCTTATCTGTTGTAAAGTGCTTTGAGATCTCTAGACAGTAAGCAATGTCTATGTGGAAATAAAAAATAAAATTCTCAGAATTCCCATTTCCAGAGACCCTCATGGGAGGGAAATCTCAGGAGCCAGCAATGTATTCATCTGTATGGATTGAGGAGGCACCCTGCCTGCTTCATGTGGCTCCTCCTCAGAGCTCTGAGCACTATAGCACTATATCCTGGGGTAGCAGGAAGTCCCCCAATTCATCTGGAACCACTTCATCACTTGAGGAATATGAACAGGTTCCTCATATGGGGCACAGATTGAGACATCAACTTAACAGTGGGACTACTTAAACAGCATTCACCAATCTAGTGCCTTCCAGATGTTTTGGACTATGACTTGAGAGCTGTAGCCAAAATATCTGGAGGGTACTAGGTTGGTGAAGGCTAGGATTAGCTCTCCATTGGCTCCAGACAGTTGCTGGAACTACATTGCAAGCTTGTTGCTCTTGGGTGTCTCCACAGTGAGCTGGCCATGGTCCTGCTCTCCTGTGAATTAGACCTTTGCCAAGATTCAACAAGATCCCCTGCAAATACATCAGGAATCAAGGTCTTGCACTGTAGATCCACACAGGGATGGGTCATGCCATTTTTCTGCCCGAGACAAAGGGGAAATGATGCCTCTCTGCCATTCTATGTAAAAGGTGATGGGAAGACCTTAATACTAGGTAATGGGACATCATACTCAATAGCAGTAAGCTAGCTTTGATAGTGTAGTGCAGGTCGCACAGAATACATAGTTCTCTCTTCCAACAACTCCCCACCACTTAGCATCTACCACCTGAGACAGCTGCCTCATTCAACCAAATGGTAGGGCAAGCCCTGAATTTATGGGTAATTTCCAGGCTAGTGTAGGTGCCCTTTAAACATTCTTCCAGTTTCTTATTGGTGAGCAGGTCCCACCCAGGCCTGCATTTAAATAAGCTAGCCACAATGTCATGGGTCTTTCCTATGCAATCAAGGATGACAGTTTCATGGGATAGACCCCATACAATCCTGCCCACAATGCAGCCTTGTAAACTAACCACCAGTAAGCAGTTTTTACACAGCTGGGACACCTAAGCATAGAGAACAATCTTGATTAGCTTTTCTAGTGAATTTGTGACGAAGTATACAACTCTTTGTTGCAGGGTTATTTCCTTTTTCCTCTCCCCCCAAAAATTATTTACACACTTGGTGCTTTTAGAAGTTTGGCCTTCGTATCGTAGATGTGCAAGCCTTGAAGGAAATACATCTAAAAAGCAACAAGGTCAGACACAATCCAATGCAATGTTAATTGCCAGGGTTTTTCTCAGCTGGAACTCACCGGAACTCAGTTCCGGCACCTCAGTCCTGGAATCTCTCAGGTGGGCACCACTGTCATTCTAAGAATATGGTGGAAGTGTTCACTGTGAGTTCCGGCACCTCTTTTTCTAGAAAAATAGCACTGAATATTGCACTGAAATTACTAAACCTTAATAAGTGCACACATGCACACACAAGAGAAATGAAAGCTGAAGAATCCTGTCAGAATCTTGATCTGCCTTCTGTCGCAATAATAAGCTAAAGATGCTCATCCCAGCCTAGCATACACACTCATACACCAAAGGGGAGAGACAGAAAAAGCTTCAAATTCTGTTAGAACATTAGAAGCTTCCAAACTCTGGTACATGTGCAACTCTTATCTTTCTTACTGTGAATGCTTTCCATGGAGCTCACATGATTTACCACTTCTTCATTCTATCAAGTCAAATAAGGAAAACAGAGAATTAATATTATGATCTTTTTTCTTTCTTTTTTAAAAGTTACTTAAGCATATTATTTATACGTGACTGGTTTTTTTCTACAAAACACAAATCTAGAGAGCTGCAGTGGTTTAGCGACAGGAGTCAGGACTCTAGTAATAATCATTGACATTTCCAAAAGTTGTTAACAGAGTGACCTTGGGGACAGTTTAGCTACCAGCCTTCTGAGTCACACTGAGGATGAAAGATGATTAGCAGAAGAGACTAACTCTAGGAAGGAGAGGAAGATTGCTGGCAGAACCAAATACCCAGCATCCCTTGCTGCTTTTTGTCTTATGTGAAGCACATGTGGAGGACTGGTCTAATCCTACAGAGTTTGTGAAGTGTTTTGAAATCCACAAAAATAGACAGCTACAGAAGTACCAGGTGGGAGAGATCTTATGGGATTTTATTTCCAATAAGAAAAGATTTGCATCCTAAGAACAAAGCTTTATCGCTGTCAGCCAATTAATTCCAACCTTCCCTGAGACTGGAAATGTCTCCTGTGCTAAAAACAAAATCTCCTTTTCATAGTAGAATCCTTCTGGTCTTTATCTTGCATTTCCTCATTAATCTAGTTTCACCTGCCTGGCACAGATATATACAGAGGGTGAGAAGGGGGACACTCATTACACACACACACACACACACACACACACACACACATTTACTTTTCTTCCTTCTGTTCATCGTGACCTTTCCGATTTGGATCAGCATTTATACTTGCCCACCTGTCTGGCAAATCTTACCCGCAACGTGCCCTTCAAGATGAAAAACATGGTTTGATAATGCATAGTGACAAAGCTTGCAGAGATGGAGAGCAAGCAAAAGAGGGAAAGCACTAAGGGAAATCACTTCCAACCAAGATCTGCCACTGCAGAGCTAATCAGGCAGGTATTCAGTTGTTCACTCCTGCAGACTTGCTTAGCATAGAAATAGGCTGTCTGCCCAGGAAGATGAGGTAATGTCTAGCTTTAATGCCAATCTCTCTAACTGGCAGGACACATCGGGTAAATATTTCTGCTGCGGGAGACCACATTAATTTGATTCTGCTACCAATCTGATTATTGTTATTACTGTCATCAATATTAATACTTAAGTATGCATACCTCTTGAAGCATTACCATGTCTAATAGGCATACCTGCTAAGGACAAAGTCACTGGAGATAAGAAGATAACTGTGCTATATTCTGGAGCCAGGTAGGCCACACAGAGCAGCACCCTGTTGGATGAAAATCATAGCATTGGCTTTCATCATTCCATTCCTTGTCCTGAACACGGCTGAAGTCCCCCCCCCTTACTTCAAGCCTTATATAAAGGCTAAGCTTATGGGGAATCCAGCTGGGTGTTAATAACTAGAAAAGGGAGTCATGGGGGCTGCTTAAGAACAAGGCAAGGTTACAACCATACACACAACTACCTTAAGTAACTTAATTGATAAAATCTGATTGATGAGGGATGATTATACGAGTGGCTTGACTTAAAATGAATATCAAATTATCTCAAAAGAATGTCCTGAGTACTGAGTAAATTGCATTCAGCTGCCTAAGTTTTCTTCCCTGAAAAGCTGTCCTATAGAGATAAGACAAGACTGAATATTTTCACATTTAATGCAATAGAAAGATATAAACCAAAGGGTGGGGGCACGTTTTGCTCATGACAGAAGGAAGCTGGAAAGTCTTCCAAAAGTGACATTGCTGTTGAGCCATTATTGCATAAAAATATGCAAGCTTCTAGTGACAACCAGCCTCTCTCTCCTCCAAATAAAACCTAGCTACAGCCAACTTTGTTCCAGGGTCTGTTTTTTGTTCATCTGTTGTATGGTTATGCAAACTGTTTGCCATTAGCAATCTGAAATGCAAAGCTTCTTCTGACAACTGGCAATTTCCTGTACTTTTCTTTTTTTAAAAAAAGAAGTAGTAAATATGGTTTCAAGGAGGATATACTGTTGGATAAAAATGATAGCCCAGATACTGTAGTTACATACATTCCAACATTTCATAGATGAAAATAGGGATATTCATCCATATGAGTGTGTACAGCTAGGAGCAAAGGCCAGCAATGCAGCCTGGGGCAAGTTGGTGGTCCTAACATAAAGCAGACTCAAATGTGCATAAGCAGAAATTGGAAACGAATATTGCATACAAGCAAATGACAAAAGCAATACGGCAAGCCACAAACTGAGAGCCAGTGTGGTGTAGTGGTTAAGAGCGGTAGTCTCATGATCTGGGGAACCGGGTTCGCGTCTCCGCTCCTCCACATGCAGCTGCTGGGTGACCTTGGGCCAGTCACACTTCTCTGAAGTCTCTCAGCCCCACTCACCTCACAGAGTGTTTGTTGTGGGGGAGGAAGGGAAAGGAGAATGTTAGTCACTTTGAGACTCCTTAAAAGGGAGTGAAAGGCGGGATATCAAATCCAAACTCTTCTACATAGAAAGTCAAATACATATACACATATATGCCCTATATACATTCATAATGTTTAGAGCAGGAGTAGGCAGATTCAAGTGAAGCTCAAGATCCATCAACCAGAGCAAGGTGCAAAATAATAGTTCAGGGGAGCAAACACTAAGAATTAGGGGGCTAAATTCCTCTGAGGCAGGGTGGGGAACCTGTGGTCTCCTAGTGTTGTTGGACTCCTGTTTCCATCAGCCCCAGTCAGCATGGCTAATGGCCATGGATGATGGGAGCTGCAGGTCAGGTCCCCTACCCCTGCTATAAGGCAGGCCTATGAGGTTTTTTTTCAGTACTAGAACTGTGTTCATAGTTGTACAAGGACTGTATAGCTCTGTGGCAGAGCTTTGCATGCAAAAGGTCCCAGCTGCAATCCCTGGCACCTCCAGGTAGGCCATCTGAAGTCCTGGAGAACTGTTCCCAGTCACTGAGCAAGGATGAGCTAGTGGTCTGATTAAGGATGAAACATCTTCCAATGCCCGTAGGTTTTGCAGTCCTTCTACACACACACCCAAAAAATTCTAGTTTTGTCGCAAGCTCTATTTACTTCAGTCAACTAATTTAGAGCAGAAATTATCTTTTTCTTCTTGTTAATTTTTTGTGTGGAAATATAATAAAAATTAATTGGTACAAAATGTATTTTCACAGTTGATACTGTTCAGCAATTGGAAGGTAGAATCCCTTGCCAATCTACTACAAATTGTCCAGAGCTCTAGCAGTAATAGATCTGGATCCACTTGCTGACTGTCCCTGATTCAGTGGGATACTAAGGTAAAGGTAAAGGTACCCCTGCCCGAACGGGCCAGTCTTGACAGACTGTGGGGTTTGTGCGCCCATCTCACATCTATTGGCCGGGGGCCAGCGCTGTCCGGGGACACTTCCGGGTCACGTGGCCAGCGTGACATCGCTGCTCTGGCGAGCCAGAGCTGCACACGGAACGCCGTTTACCTTCCCGCTGGTAAGCGGTACCTATTTATCTACTTGCCCCCGGGGGTGCTTTCGAACTGCTAGGTGGGCAGGCACTGGGACCGAGCAGCGGGAGCGCACCCCGCCGCGGGGATTCGAACCGCCGACCTTTCGATCGGCAAGCCCTAGGCGTTGAGGCTTTAGCCCACAGCGCCACCCGCGTCCCAGTGGGATACTAATACAGCTCAAAAACTGTGATAGACCACTAAATAAGAAGCCCAAGATCAGCTGGTGAATTCATAACACAACAGTATGAATAAATGATTTGAGCATATGCAGAATCCTTTCCCCTTCCTATTAAGCAACTAAAGCTTCCTCCTTCCCCATGTACTTGGAAGAAGCAGTGCTAACAGTGTGATGGTATATCACTCGTACAATTCAATGTCCCTGCACCTGTCTGTGCAGTAATTTATCCCTGGCTGTAATTTACTGGCAATGGGGTTAGAGTTTAATTTCAAAAGAAAGCACCAACACCATTGCCAGTAAATAAATCACAGCCAGAGAACATACCCATTTTCTCTCTTCTTACACACAATGCACTTCCTGTTTTCCTTCCCCTGTCCAGAAAATCTTCATAAAAACAGGTCAGTTTTCCACAACTCTCTCCCCACTCCTCTTTTGTTATTAGCATGACCTGCTTACCTATTCTTTCCCCTCTGCCTGTGCACGCGCACACACACACACACAGGCCCATGTCAAACAAAATCTAAACCATAGTTCAGTGTTGCACCAACAAATAGTAGACGGTTGCTTGCAATGTATGTGCTCAATGAGGCTTTTTAAGCTGGCCTCCTCTCCTCTTACTAGCTGCATAGCAGACAAAGGTTCAACAAGAGAAGGCTTTCATTGCCCCATGAGACTCTACCAGTTGGACATCTTCCTGGCCCACAGCTGCTAGAGGTACAAGAAGTCTGACTAGGCATCCCGTGCCCACAAATATGCAACAACACAACCCTATATATTTTTACTAGGAAGTAAGTCCCTCTATTCAGTGGGTCTTACTCACAAGTAATTATGCATACCGTTATAGGTTTTGGGGCCCTTCTAATTAGACCCTTCTAATTAATCCCTGGATCCAGCAAGTGTTGGAATTTAATCAAGGCTTGGGGTGTTACAAGGCTTGGGGTGTTACAAGGCTTGGGTTTGGTGCAAGATGGCTAATGGGTGGAGGACCCCTCCCTCAAAAGATAAAGCCAGAGTTTAGAGAGTTAGGAATGATGTGACCTTGGAAAGAAAGCAGCAACAACAACAAAAGATCTTTTTGAGGTGTGTTTACTTTCCAAAAGGAAACACTAATTCTTGGTAAACGCCTGGAACCTCTGGAATCTTATACCACTCGGAAAATGAGGTATCTTAGTTTATAATATATGGTTTATTTACACATATACACAACCTGAGCCTAGGTCACAGCACTCCTAACTCCCTACTCTAAACTTTGGTTTTATATGTTGAGGGAGGGGAAGACAGCCTGTCTTGATTAGCTTTTGGCACTTGCCAGATCCAGGTTAACACTACAAGCTTTGACTAAATTCTAACTCTTGTTGGATCCAGGAAGTAATTAGAGGGGTCTGCCACCAACAAACTCATAGCACTAACCTTCCCAAAATCAGGCATCTGCCCCCAGATGTACAAACAAACATCAAAGTACAGATTCCCTGTAGAAAAATAACAGGCAAGTTAGCAAACACATTAGAACACACATAATCATAAATAGATAATAAAACACAATTACACTTTTAACTCAACACCAGACTGCTCAGAGATTGGGGTGGTGTGGAAGAATACAGTTGCAGCCTCAGAGAGCAATAAACTCAATGAGAGCATTTTCTCATAGTTTTCAAGCAATCTCCTTTACTTCATTTGTATCCACCATTAAAAAAACAACAGAGATTAGCGCATGCATATAATGTGTCATCCAGATTTTCATTTTACCTTTTTTAAAAATACTGTGACAATAGCATGCTAATTAAAAACAAAGTACTGGTTACACTGTGTTCAGCCAAGAACAGTTTGGTGCAGACATTATAAAATTCTTTCCACCTGGCAATGTTTACTCACGACTTGTAAATACCTCTGTTAATCCTCTTCTTTGTGGTCTCTCTCGCACAAGAGCTCAATAATAAACTACACTGCACTTTTGTTCTGTGCAACAAGAGATAACAAAGAGGAAAAGGAATTAAGGCAACATATCCAGTGGGCAAATAATGACTCATACAGCTTTTTTCCTGATGAAATGGCTACCAAAGGAGAGGTAATACGAGTGGAACCATATGACTGCATTTTATCGACATAAACCTAAGAAAGGTGGCAGGTAAGAGCTCTGGTTTCAAGGTAATGTTCTCTAGAAAAATCACAACAAGGTAGGCCAATTTAATGTGGTTTAAATATTTTTTATAAATATTTAAGTCACCAGACAATAACATGCTTTCTACATGAAAAGTTGCTCCGGCACTGAAAAGAGGTATTCTTAAAAGAGGCATTATGGGTATTCCTAAAATCATAAGCTGATTACAGAACAGCTATTTACCTTTTCATGCAATGCACATAACTGAAGGAAACAAGTGCAGTTAATACATAATGGTTAAGATGAACAAACACAAGATCTACTTGGAATAAAAATGGGTATCAGGCTAACATGCCAAGAGGTTGAACAAATGATATGAATGGAAAATAAGCCCATTTCAGAGTTTCCTATATATGGTGCATGGATTAATTTAACTAATGACTGGGTATAGACATCAGGGAATAAGCTGGCTGTTTTTATCAGTTCTTTTAAAACAACTGAATTCCAATGTAGCCACTGTTGAGAGGGAGCTTGATGGGTCACTGATTTGACCTAATGTAGCCATTTCAAATTCCACCATCTCCCTATATAATCAATGTATAGATCCGTCCCCACAAGTTGCCCACAAAGCGCCAGAACAGCTCACAATGATGCACCAATCAAAATGGAAACAATTCTAATTGTGTCACTAATTCTGCAATTCTGTGGTCCCTGGGAGAGCATCCCAAGGGCCTCAGGAAGTGCTGTATCTCCCTCTCCAAGGACAGTGAGAGAACTCCAACCTTGTTGAAGAAGACCCAACTACAGATGGCTCCACCGTACCGACACAGAAACATCACTGGTCCTTGTCCTAACGTCGTCAGAGCTCCAACATCACTAGAAGCAAAAAGGGAGCATGCCAGGGTCAAATTGAAGGCATGCTGGGGTGCAACAGGGGAATACGTTGATCCAAAGGGTTAGGGTTAGCCTTCCCAGTCCTCCAAAACACGCCTAAGCCAGGGATGAAACGGTGACAACTCTAGAACTGCTTTAGTGGCTTAATGAACTTTCCTCCCATTTTTCACCAACAGTAGGGAAATTGTTAAAGAAAAATTAAACTGGAAAGTGACAAAGGAGTGACAGAATGCTGCTCTTTCCTTACTTCCACCCTGTCCAGGGCAATGGACTGTGCCTTCCTTAAAGGTTTTCTACATCTTGTGCTGTTCCACATCCATTCATCAAGAGTAAGTTCACTAAAATAAAACATTTACAAATAAAAGGACTTACTCCCAACTTTCTGGTAGAATTGCTTCCAGCCATTACCACTTTGAAACTGTATAAGGCTACTGTGTGCTACCCAGGAACATCTGCTTCCTTGTGACATGTCTGTGACATGATGACACTAATTCAGCCACATGAATTTAATTTAATCTGTGTCCAAATGGCTTATTATTATTATTATTATTATTATTATTATTATTATTTTGGTAAGTTTATAAAGCATCAACTCTACACCACTAATTCATTAAAGTGCAATATAGCCCTAACATAATGCAGTAGCGTGTTGATATCATGCTTTGGAAAGGGGCCAGCAACTCAGTCCTGAGGCTAAATGCTGCCTTTAAAGTGTCCAGCTGCAGCAGTGAAGAGGAATAAAGAAAAGGGCAAATAATAGTTATGCAAGGCCCTTATACCCTAAAAAGACTTTACAGCCCTCCCAGTGTAGACAACGAAAGTACCAAGCCTTTGGGGCTACTGAGCTAGTTCTGCCATCACCTACCATTAGGACAAGAGACTGAAGTCAGATCGCTAGAGGTTCTGCAGCAGCTGCTCCGTAACAAAAGAATATTTTAGAATTTGGAACACCAAAGAAACAAGCAAGATCTTGACAACTGGGAAGCAGATTTCAGCAACTGACTATACAGAGCACAGTGGTCACGGAGGCTACACAACAAGCCCTAAAGGTGATTTCCTTTCGCTTCTTATTGACGTGACCTTCTCTCTTTCATGCTTTCCAGATGCTGGAACTCTTCAAGACTGAATTCTTAAGATCATACTATTTGGTATAACTCATCCAGACAAACTAACATTCCTTCACAGCTACTAATACTATTTAGATTCACACTCACTCTTCATTTATTCTTAACAGGACTAGCAGCAGAAGAAAAAGAACAGTCAAGCTGTGTTAAAATATATTAATCCTTGTTAGCTGCTCATATGTATCTGCACTGATAAAAGATCACTTTGAGAAATGCAAGGAGATAACAAGGAAACAAGTTCCCTCAAAATCAAATACAGTGGTACCTCCGGTTGCGGACAGGATCCATTCCGGAGGTCCGGTCAGATCCCGAGGTTCCCACAACCTGAGGAGCGCTTCTGCGCATGCAAAACCTGGTAAAATACTTCTGGGTTTGCCGTGCGCACATCCCAAAGTTTATGTAAACAGAGGGTTACGTAAACGGAGGTATGACTGTAAGCTTAACATCCAAGTAAATGTGTTTAGGGCCTCTTTGGCTGGATTTGAACTGTGAAGTTAGCATCTTAGTCAAAGTTAGGATTCAGAAGCAGGAAGCAGGTGCTTAAACAAGACACAATACAAGCTGCAAGGTGCAAAATCAGATAAAATACAAAATATTGGCCATGTGTATAATAAATAGGTATATAAAGTACAAAACACTATTTCCTTCCAAGATCTTTTGCAGCAAACGGTGGCAGCAGGGGCAAATTTAAGAGCAGACAAGGAGCAAACAAGCTGTTGGCACGATTCTCACAGGGAATCATGTTTCCTTTCCCCCCTTTCTTGTTAGATTCTTCCACATAATGAAACAGAAGATTATCAATGATACATAAGAAGAAAAGCCGTGTGACTGCATTCTTCTAAAGATGCAATTCTGAAACCACCAAAAGTCTCCCAATGGCTCCAAATCAATTTCCCTCTTCACCAACAGCTTCCTCTTCATGCAATTGGACCCAGTAGAATCACAGCCACCAAACCTGAAAACAGCACCAACAAGTCCTGCCCTACCTGCAGCAAGCAGGCTACCTGCATCAGAAGAGGAGATGGACATGCGTTGGGAGGGCTGGGAAACAAGCAGCAACAGGATACTGCATTATTGAATAAATGCGAGGTATGTGATTGGAGGATAGGACAATGTAAGCTTCTCTCATGGGAGAAATTATTTATTTATGAGAGACGGTGTGGGGGACACAATCTGTTTCTCAAATACATGATATATTCTGCACTAGCTAGAAAAATAAATCTTGACATAGTCATAATTAGTTCATACCCCAAAGTCATTTCAATGGATCCTTCTTGCCCATGCCCTCTACATCTCCCCACCACTAGTGTGTGCTCTTGGGAAAAGAATGACTGTTGTATGAATATATGGGAAGTGTCTACAAGTCTCCTGTAGTAATAGTTGGTGCACTATGGTAGTATGCACACAGGAAGCCTCAGTCAGGCTGGCTGAGGAGGAACAAAAGAGGGTTCTCTTAAGTTCATCCCCTGTTGTTATTTTTAAAGGAATTGTGTGAGGGCCATAAAATTTCCCTTGCATATGTTGCTAGTTACACGGGAGGGGGGGAGTTGCCATTTCAAGTTGTCCTTTAGGATAGGCCTACCTAGTCCTGATATTTCATAGGCAGTATCTTGTTTCACACACTGAACAAGAAAACTAGTTAACAAGGTAAGAATGACGGAGAATGCAAAGCTCACCCTTGTTACTGGAAAACTAAATCTATAATAAATATACTACAAAGCCAAAATGGGAGACAATTTATGTTTTATAGTGCCAGAGTAGAAAATTCACTGACTTTCAGGAATCATCTCTTATTCATGCTGAAGTATTACAGAAAAACCCAGCTCCATTTCTCCGCATCTTTCACCTCAATCCTCTCTCTCACATACCCAAGCTATTTATATTTTCAGTGCTAGGTCATGCTATCACTGTCATTATCATCCTCTCTTTCTCACACTATGGAATTCACATTGGGAAAACTTGTTACCAGAAATGTTAAATTTAACAAGGCAAAGGAGTCAAATTATAGTCTCTCATTACACTATTCTAAATACAAATAAACCTCTTTCACAGCTTTTAACTGCTGTAAATCACTGCAAATGCACGGAAAGTACCTGTTAAATATATATCCGTTCTCTCCACAGTTCTGGCAACCATAGGCTGGCTTCCCATCATCCTAAAATGTAGAATATTATTTAAATAAATTGGGGGAGGATTGCTGGTAAGACTGAGAAGCTTTCAGTGCTGAAGCAGATTTGCCAAACTACAATTTATCACAGGCTCTTTATCAACATTCATTGTACTCTGATCTAATTTTATAGTCCAATTCCAAACATATTACTCAGAAGTCACACTGAATTCAATGGGACTTACACCTGCATAGTAAATGTCCTTAAGTCTGCAGTCTTATAGCTCAATTCCAAACATAGGATTGCAGCCTGGAAGTAAACACCACTGAATTCAGTAAGACTTCTGAGTAGACATCATTTCAATGGGATTAATTCTGGGTAAATTTGCTGTGGATTTCCACCTTGGTTATTTGTTTTTTAAATAAGAAAGAGCAATCTTCACATTATGATATCCTAAGTAAGAAACAAAATCAGCCTAAGGGCTCATGCTGAACGGTTTATTAATGGCTTTACAATACTGCTTAGCATTCAATTATTTTACAGAATAAATATGCTACAAACACAATTCTGAGAATAGAGTGAAGTTAAGGGTGTAATTGTGAGCTATAATTTCAAAAGATATAGAGAAAGAATAAGCTGCTGGATGTAGCACACAGTATGGGGAAGGGTAGTGATCTGACCACTTGCTGATCAAAAGAAGTGCATGTGGAAGTTCCAGGTTCCATTCTCGGGGCTAGGAAAGACCCCAGTCTGAAACCCTGGAGAACTGAGTATAGACAATACTGACATAGACAGATCATAGGTCTGACTCAGTAGAAGATAGCTTCCTATACCCCTTAATTGGACTTGAGATATGTAACTGAACTCAAAATTCTAGCTGCAACAGTAGATCTAGTAGTATAACAACAGGCCAATCCAGAGGCGTAGTACAGACGCAGCAAGGGGGGCCGTTGTCTCGGGCCCTACTTCCCCCCCTCCCCAGTGCATTTTGCTCCTCACGCCACCTTGCCAGTCCCGCGCTGCTTTGCGAGTCCGATCCCACATCCCAGCCTCGCAAAGCAGAGTGGGGCTGGCAGGGCGACAGGAGGTGCAGCAGGCATGCACCCTTCCATTCTGCCTAATCAGACTGCTTGGAAGGGCTTGCTGCCCTGCTGTGTCCTCCTCACGTTGCCCTTTTAGCCCCTATCCCACTTCCAACAGGCTGAAAAAGTGGAAGGGCTTGTCCAAGGCAAAACACTAATATTACAATACTCAAGCACTCTCAGTTCCGAATGCTGCATGCTAAAATGTATTATTGTTACACCACCTGTGGAACTACAGCTGCTGCGTCGATTCCACGGAACTGACACTTCTGAAAATGCAGCAGCTTAAGGGAGAAAGTGAGAGATCTTCCTTTAAAAGAGGAGCCATAGGTGAAAACACCTTCTGGTATTCTGAAAAGGAGAAGATGGAGATACTAAAATGGAATAAAAGAAAGAGGAACAGAAAGTAAAAGACGATGAGCCACAAAGAAAGAGGAATGATGGTAAGGAAAGTGGGAAGGAAAAGACAGGTGGTGGGTTTTGTTAAGTGTGTGCACACAAAGTAACTCGTTTGCAACCGCAACTGTTATTTTGCACATGAGCAAAGTCATATAGCTCAACAGAATTTGAAACAACGGGTCCTAGTTTAATGCTACATGCCTAATCCTAAAGAGGCCTACATTCAGGGATAAGTCAAATACTTAGTATGACAAGAGCATGCAGAGGATATAGAATGGGGGGAAAGCTGGAGATGAACATCACAACCCCCCCCAAAAAAAAAACCTGTGCTGTGAATTTTGGTGGGAAATAAGTCTCTGGATGTCAGTGTTCAACATTCAGTGTCAATGTCCAACATTCAAATGTGCTATAAAATCTGCTGTATTTCACCAGAGACATTAATGAAGCTTTGCTGGGGAAAGATGAATATTGGAGATGGAAGTACAGTAGAATCAAAGAAGAGCACATTAGATGAGAGGAAGGAAATCATGTGAGAAGCTGATCTTTATCTAAAAAGGACAGAGCTAAATGCACCAACATCAATCTGCTCAGCAATTTGTAAGAAAACTGAGAACTGGGAATGTATTTTGCATTCCACCTGTATTTATGAAGTCAATTCTAGGATGCCCAAATGTATAAATAAGTAGTTTATTCATTTTGCTGTGTAGTGTCTTGTTTTTGAAATGAAGTGTAAGCCTTTATATAATTTATTGAATGTTACACTTTTTATATACTTCATTTCATGGGCTCATTGAACATAACACTATGTGTCAGATAAACAGAAAGCTGGATCATTTGATTATACTAAATGTCAATATTTAAACTCTGGCCTTTCTCTCCCCATTCTTCAGCCACAGCGATTCCCCACTCCCATTTCCTAGCAATTGGCTCAAATTATTTTGTTGCTAGGAAATGTTTGCAATGGAGAAATCCTCCTGAAAGCAGGTAAGTCCTGTATAGGGCTATAGATCATCTAGAGGGAACCTGGGTATGTAGAGCAGTTCTGTGATTCATCACCACTCCAGTCACAGGCAATATCCAAAAGATTCCAGTGATCACATTCCTAACAGTATCTCAAACAGCAATAGAGCAATGGGTGAACTAAGGAAAGAAGAACATTTTCCTGGCAATGAATTGCTGTATTTTAAATGCTGTGGGGGGAATTATTTGCCAGCATTGGGGCTGCTCCTTCGAGGGAATATGTTTAGATCTCCGCGGCAATCTATTAACAATAGCACTTTTATCATGGCTTTCAAAATTGACACAGGGAAGGTATTCAGCAAGAGGCTTTACCAAAATAGTCAACATATCTTACTCAAAATGTGGGCTGGGGACCACTGGTGAGTCTCAGACCAGCTTCAGGTGGGCCTCAGCACTGCAGTCCTCAGCTGCACCACACTCTTTTGTTTGGTCCAACACTGGCAGCAACAGATCTCTTGCAAAGGAAACTTGGAGGGCAAGAAAGAAAGAAGAGGAAGTGGGCGATGGATGGGAAAAGTAGCTGGCCAAGTGAGGGAAGGAAGAGAAAAACTGGGAAAGAGAGAGAGGCAAAAGAGATGGACGTCCTGAGGGAGAGAAAACGAAAAGGGACCTGGTGTGTCTTTTGACCCTTTGTCTTCTCACACACACCCTTCCCCAGTCCTCTTTCTTTCCCATTCAGTCTTTTGCTAGGTCAGGTAACTTCTCTCTTGTCTGGGTGGAAAGGGCCAGGGCAGGCATCAAAATAAATCAGAAAGAGAGATAAGGCTTAATATTTTAAATAATAAACAAACTGGTAATAGAAAGGGAATAAGTGACAGAAGTTGTTGTAAGATGAAGAAGTGGATGGAAAAGGAATAGGGATGAAAGAAACTAGTAGTTTTGTGGGGAATCAAGTGTGAAAGGAGAAGTGGAAAAGAAATGACAGGTGAAGAGTAAAAATACTTTTAAAAGCTGGTTAGGGGAGGCAAATGTGTTAAATACAAACAGTTACAGGTTTAGAACCTCTGGATCAGCAAATTGTGCTGAAAAGAAGGGGGGAGAGTCAAGAAGCCTCAAGAGCCAATAATCTCAAGAGCCACAGTATAATCTACTGTGGGAATGCTTGCAAGAAGGAACCTACTGTGGCAAATAATTTAGCAAGTTCCCTGCAAAAGAAATGGTGTTAGCAAATATCAGCTTAGTATGCCAAACGCTTCCTTCAACCACCACCATTTTGTAAATGACTCCGTAGTACTGCCATTTTGTGACTGGTAGGCCTCAGTAATTGACAGCCATCTCATGTGGGCCCTGAAAATAGAAGGTCTGAGAACAGCAAAGCTATCCTACCCTACAGCCAAAAAAATTCTCTCTACAAAACTCCCACTTGCCTCAAAAGATATTTACATACATGACCTAGGATAGGAGTACTAGGTCCATTGTAGAGGGGAGAGTTATGAGTAAAATAGAGTCAGAGAAAACAAAGGGACCAGGTGTCATATATGCATTTGTAGAAAGGAATGAGAGAGAGCTGGGAATGTGAAGAAATTGAGCTTGGAGATAGGAAGCATTAAAAAAATCAGATAACTTTAAAATTAAGAACTGGAATCTTAAAATGAAGAGGGAGAGAGTGCCACATAGACTCAGGTAGAACGATGAATGGCGGGATCATAGCAGCCAGAGAGGAAAAAGCAATTTAACTGAGTTATTCTGAATTAACTCAAGAGGTAAGCTAACTTTGGGCAAGAAAGGCTGTGTGAAGGTGGGAACCTAAGAATAAGCCTGCTGGATCAGGCCAGTGGCCCATCTAGTTCAGCGGTGGCTAACCAAATACCTGTGGGAAACCAGTGAGCAAAACATGAGCACAACAGCGTTCTCCCCTCCCATGGTTTCCAGCAACTGGTGGTATTCAGAAGCATTGCTGCCTGCAACTGGGGATAGCCGCCATGGCTAATTGAAGCAATTCCTGTTTGGTGACAGGGAGCTCAAGCTGGTAGTCCCCTCTCTGCTTTCATTTTTGCTGGCCAGCAAAGGCTTCTCTGTTCAGATAGGCCTTTGGTCACTATCTGGCTGTTTTGGAATGGCCTTCTGAGGATATGTTCTTTTGTGCATGTGTGTGTTCTTTTAAACAGTTTAAAGTGTTTTCAGCACTGTTTTTAATAGGTTTACTTATTTGTTTTTTAAAAAAAATATTTATATTGATTGTGTTTTTAGAGCTTTAGTTGCTTAAATTCATGTTGTGAGCTTCCTTGCGTCCTGTACTGGGAGAAAAGCGGCTTATAAATAAGTCAAACGTAACTGGGCTGCAACTACAAACATGCAGAATAGATGTGACAAAAATTTGGAAGCTTGTTTGCATTAAAGTTGGATCCTAGATCTGAAAAGTTTGAAGACTACTACTAGAAGTTATTCAATTTATGAAATAATTGGTTTGACAAAGGATTCCATTATTACTTTTTGAAAATAGCTGTACTTACATCTCAGGGAGAAAAAAAACTAATCAAATTTGGATGGGAGACTTAGAACAATCAATGTGGGCAAAGAAATATTAAATTGAAATTTTCTTAATTAAAAAAAAGTCTAACACCATCACGTGACTTGTGTTCCTCTGTTGTTGGAAGTGGGTTACAGCCACTTATATTAACACATGAAACAAGTGTAATCTGTTTAGCAGAATTATTTAATTTGCACCTAAGATTAAAATTCTGTACCTTTAAAAGAAAAACTCACAAGCTAATAAAACACTGAAATGCACACAAATTTCTAAGCAGCAGGTGCTTCACAAATGAAGTAACTGAAAATAATCCCTTCATCAACAATTGACACTTCAAGAAAAGAAAATGTTGTCACTTTGGCCCAGCTTGCGCATAAAGCTAAACCATGGTTCAGTGGGGAACTTCTGGACTGCAGGTCTAACTAAGCACACAAGATCTCAAAGGTTGGCTCACCAGGGTATTATGGGTGAGCCATGCCTATCTGTGACATAAGACATAGGACAATTCAAGGACAATTCAAGGTGCAGTTAACATGAACCCAGTTAACATGAACCCTAAACTTTGATTAGCCTTAACTATGGTTAGTGAAAATAAGCTAGCTTTGTAAACTATAGTTTGATGTTAACTTGCCATAATGAAGATGAACATTAGTTTGTCTGTGTTCAGTTGACATGGTAAGCATAAAATGGAAGCAAAAATTTCCAGGCACCACCTTGCTGCCACACTGAAGGAGGAGAGGAAGGCTAGGTCCACTAACTATAACAATAAACTATGGTTTAGCAGTATGTGGCACGAGCCCACAGTCTGAAACAATATCAACCTCCAAACTTCTGGGATAATATATGCTTGTGAGAGGTTAATATTTACCTTTTAAGTGAAAAGTCAAACCAGATTATCTTTAGCAATTCCACCCCCCAAATACAGAAAGCATGGGTACTAACTTGTAAGTGGTCACTGTAATAGTTTAAGACACCTGGTATCGAGTAAAGGCAGAAGGTTGAACAAGCTGTACTATGTTCATGCCAAGCCTTTATTGAAGAGACACTACAGACACATACAGGCATACACAGAGAGAGAGAGAGATAGTATTGTCAGAAAGGGAAGCAGACAATTTACAAGAGAGTAATGCCCTATACTATGGCAATGAGAAGGCCATAAACCTATACCACTTTGAGGTATTTTATATATAGTAAGCAATCTATAAGTTGACTATATAATAAACAATTAAATAAAGCTTAATGCCACAGATGAAATGGCAATATTGAAATTAGCATTTTGTCATAGTAACCTTGAGCGCAATGAGAACTTTTCTTTTCTCCCTTGTTTCGGTTTCTTTTATTTCCTATTAGCCCAATGGGATACTGACAACAATCACAATACTACCCAGTATTATTTTAATAGCTGAAGATTCTAAAGCAAATAGATTAAATTACCATGAGTTATGGGTTATATAAAATTTTGCTAGTCTTTGTAGATTTTTACCTTCAAAACCAAACAAGATCGAAGTATCAGTTTGTTTTTACAGCAAAGTAAGTGTTGCAAGTCTCTTTTTTCTGGTAATGTTACTATGACTATTTTATTTGAGTTGGACAATCAATATATGCAGATATTGTGGCAACTTTGTGTTAAATCTGAGGAGGGAAACAGAAAGCTTAAAGGATATGGGAAATGGACCTCACACTTTTATTTAGCCCGTGGAGTGTTGAGGGGAAAGTCCCTTGGGATTCCTTTTTGCCTGTTCCAAACTGCAGGGTTCTTTGATTTTCCCTTGATGTATTTGCTTATTTGGTCTGTTTGGCATTCAGTGTCGGCAGGTAAGGAAACTTAATTGGCTTAACCCTGAGGCAATATCAGGTTAAAGGTCACTCTAAATTCCACTGTTATTGGCTTGGGCTGAGAGCGGATGCTTCTTGGGGCTTCCCTTTAGAGCTCTTGTGTACACCTTGGTGAGGGCCCAAGTGAGCATATTGGGTTCGCATACTCATGGAGACGGCAGGATTTTATCCCAACCCCCTGTCTGAGGAGCCACAGAATGTGGCTGTTTACTTGCCCAATGCAGTGGAGGGAAGTTTCCCTCATATATGTCAATTCAAACCTACCTGCCCATACTTAGATAATTTGATTATTGTTGGAAGATCTTCTATTGCTCTTTGAATAAATATGACCTTTCCAGCATTACTCTGTCTTTTGAGTCTTCTTCCGTGGGGTGTTGCCAAAGCATCAGTCTTCTCTACGTTATTCACGTTGTCAGAATCTAAGTTATCGTGTCTCACACCAAGCTCAGATGATGAGCTGTTTTCACCTACCTAGGAAAGAGACATCTGTGTGGATTCAAGTCTACCCTCTGCTAATCCTACAGAAGGCCCGCAAAAGGCATCATATTATTGGTGGTGTATCTAATTTCTGAAATTATTTAGGGCCCCCTTACTGAGAAGTAGGTTGCTGTGTTATTTTGGGACGCAGAGGTCTCCGTTCCTGGAGACCTCAATCAAATTTACATGTGTAACCGCACTGCCTGTTGCTATGACATAATCATAAGTTTGTTTATGTTATGAATACTGTGTAATGGAGGCCACATGCAATCTCATCTATTCTGGGATCAAAAGTACTCTGACTTATGACAAACATTTTTAGTTTGGGTATCTGCTGTCACAGTAGCTATAAAGGAGGAGGCAAAATAAAAATGTTCAAGGGCATGATCTCACACATACATGCCCCAAGAGAACAGAAAAAAGGATTTTAATTAGCAATACGTAAGGTATGTGCCTCAGGCCTAGTTGTCACTAAGGAAGTAACCGCTGTCTGGTCTGTACAACTTGAGAGACTGCAGGTGGGGCTCACATAAATGAATGTGAGCCTACTTGTCTGTCACAGATACACCTGGCCCACCTTGCTTTCCATTTTGTCTATTAGTTCCACTCACCTCAGAGGCCTACTTCTGTTTACATATGAGGCAAATGAACATATGAAGCTGCCCATGCTAAGTCAGATCATCAGTCCATGTAGCCCAGTGGGAAGCAATTATCTGCAATCTTAGACTGTGGCCCTCAGATCCTTGGATCTCCTACTGAGCTCTGGCCCTTCTCTGAGGCTATAATATGCTCACTTGCAGACTCGTCGTAGTCAGGAGCCTATAATTGTGATGAATACAAGCTTGTATTAAGTTGTGCTGTTTATAGCAATTCTTTACATGTGTGAAAGGAGTTGTCTTTTAGATATCCCAATTCTTAAAAATACACAATGAAGTGTAAATATTTTACCATACATTCTCATTATTTCATGCAAAACAGATGCCCCTAAAATTAAACTAATTGCACTTCATTGCACATTTTAAGGATGAGTTAACTGAAAGAACACTCCTTTCACACATGTAAAGAATCACTACTAATAGCAGTGTTCTTCCTGGAGAAGTTTTTAAATAGAGAGAGAGAGAACACACACACATACACGCACCGCCGAAAGAAAAATTATTTGCTTGCTTGTTTGTTAAATTTCTATACAACCTTCCACCCGAGGATCACAGGGATATTTACAATATAAAAAAAACACAAAAATACATAACCCACTAACAAACAAAAACAATAACCCTGGACAAGTACCTATGTACAACTAACAACTCTATCTGCGGAAGAGCAAAATGCACTTGTTGATGTGACTTGTGATGGTTCATTGAAATCATTTTTCAAACAATGTAGACTGGACCAGTTCTGGGTGAAGGTTTTTGCTGATTATAAGAAGTTAGATGAAAAAGCTTTGAAACATCTAGTTTCCTTTTGTTTCACATAACTTTGTGAACAAATATTTTCAATGTTTCGTTATAGAAAGAACAAGCATAGAAATCAGCTCGATGTTGAACCAGATTGGAGAATAAAAGTAGGAAATATTGAACCGGATGTGGAAGGGACTGTTTGGGACAAAAGGAGGCATGATTTCTCCCATCCCATTTAGGTTTAGTTAGTGTAACATTTTGTGGGCAGCCACCCAGAGTGGTTTGGGCAACCCCGTCAGATGAGTGGCATATAAATAAATGTTATCGCTGTTGTTGTTTATTAGCTGCTAGACAAGTCGTAATTTGTTCACTGGTACTATACATTAATAAAATAATTTGTATTCCCCACCTCAACTAAATCTCTGTCATTTTTGCATGCTACTATCACCTAAAATCATTTGCTTATTAGGGACTACCCCACATTTTCTTCAAAAAATTGCTTTGCACAGGTAACCACCATAGAGTTATGAAAATTTTCAAAAGTAGGGAATCCATGGCTTGGCTTTTGAAAAATAGGGGGTATTAAATAGTTATCCTTTATTAGGCATAGCAAACCACACATTATCAAACAGACACCGTATACAAATTGTGCAAAATACGAGCTCAACATAACAAGGTTTGTCCCAGTCAGATCTTTAACTCCAGAGAAAATCAATTTGCATAAAAAATAGGGGGCCTCAGTAATTAGCTAATTGGGAACGACTGTCCTAGAACATTCAGATATTTTATCAGAGTACGAAACAATATGAGGACCCAATGAAATCAATGAGCATGACAAACTTACGTCTACTGATTTCAGTGGATCTACTTTGAGCATGACTGGATACAACCCATAGTGAAGAAACTACCTAAATATGCCTAGCTTTTCATGTGCTGTACATCTTTAAAATCTTCTTTCATTCTCTTGAATTTTTGCTCAGCCACTTCAATTCACAAGTTTGGATCCAGGTCAACGTATGTAAGCCCAAACTGGCAGCAGCTGATGCAAAGCTTAAATGGTTTACATTATTCAACTAGGATCTAAGAAAAATAATGAAATGCCTTTCTACAGAGCTTACAAACAGCTTGAAGAAAGTCAAATAGTCCTTTAAGCACAACACAAATGCATCAGCGCAAGGAAGCCTGAGGAGGATTGCTAAGAAGAGCTTCGATGAAAGGAAGCTGCAATGTCACCGTGTTTTGAAGACAGAGCCGTAAAGCAAAGCTTTTAGACTGAACATTTCATTTTATGCATCCTCCTCTGCACTGTCTCTTGTGATTTGTGTACTGCATATGCACTCACCAAACACCATCAGCAACCTTTCGAGTTAGTTTTAAATCAAAGAGGCACCATTCATTTTCACAATTAGGCAGACAGGTAAGTAGCAAGATCTTTGAACATGAAAGTCACTTCATTTTAGCAGAGCACGCAAGGTATCAAAAAAGCACAAAGCTAAATATGTGGGAAAGGATTATCAAAGGAAAAGAGTAAGAAAAGCACTCGATATTTGGTGCCCTGGGACACAGTAATAGATAGGAAGAGGAGGAGGAAGAGCAGAGCAGACTAAAGTATCTCATCAAATGCTGCCCAGATTTGTTATAAAATTCTGACGTGCCCTGTCTTCCATGCTCAAACTCTGACAACCATATCCTTATGTGAGTAGTCAGCAGCTAGTGGTCTAGGGTGGCCTTGTGTCCTACTTTACAGAGGGCAGGCCTCTATTTGGAGAGCTGTCTGGTCCAAGTCTGGTTCAAATATAAAGAAAAATAAGAAGGGAGAGCAGGGGTCTTGAACTTGCTCATTAACTCTTGGCACTAGAACAGGAAACTGGGCAGGCACACAAGTCACCAGGTCACATTCTTTGCCACTATGGTGAAATGTACTGTATTTCTATATATAGTAAAGCAATTATTACTAGATTTGTACCTGTATGTATAGATAAATATATGCAAATCTTTGTCCTTTTTCTGGTGATATGTAAGCGGCCACTCATGCATGAAGCAAGGTGCATAACCACCTCAGAAAGGGCCTTTTCGGTAGTGGCACCAGATTGTGGAACAACCTTCCGAGAGTAGTTCACTGGGCACTATTGCAGGTCTGTTTATCCAGGCCCTTTAAATAACTCAGTCTGCTCCTCTAAGTCTTTGAATCTGTGTTTTGATTTTGAGGTTGTGGTGGGCTATTTGTTGGTTTGTTTGTTTTGATTTTGATTTTAGGGTTTATGCTTTCTCTTGTGTTTAAATTAGTTTTATGCTTATAAGTCATCCAGATACCTTGATGTTACAGGATGGCATGCAACTGTTACAGAGGTATAAATAAAGGGGGAAAGAGGATGCAATGAACAGACATGAATCATTCCTAACAAACTGCTGCATGTATGTATATGTATGTAAAGCCAAGCTCTCTTTGCCAGAGAATTAAAAAAAAGACAGTGGTGGCTACCTTTGTGTATAAAATATTCCCATCTAGTTCCATCTCTGCGTGTAAATTGCAAGGACCACAATGGTGGGGGGCTCTAGTTGTTGTTAATATATTTGACAATAAGGATGAAATTATGCTCCTCTGGATGGCAGCCACAAGAGAATACGAAATTGGGTCCAAATGACCTTATAACCCTGAGCAGGTGCATACACGGATACAATGATGACAAGGTAAGGCACCAGGGCTTCAATCAAAAGGGCCTTTGGCACATGTACAGAGCACAGTGGGGGAAATCAGAAGAGATGATTTTTGTAGCAGAAGTGCTGTTTTTCGAATGTAATCTGTTCCGGAAGACTGTTTGAGTTCTGAAAATTTAGGAAACAAAAAACTCAATAGTTGACAGCTAGGCCTCAGGATCTTGCACTCAGCGGAAGCCGTGTTGCACGGTCGACTTCCGAGACGTGTTCGAAAACCGAAGCATTTACTTCCGGATTTACAGCGTTCAAAAACCATAATGTTCGTCAGTGGAGACGTTCGAAAACCGAGGAACCACTGTACAGTGGTACCTCGGGTTACATACACTTCAGGTTACATACACTTCAGGTTACAGACTCCACTAACTCAGAAATAATGCTTCGGGTTGAGAACTTTGCTTCAGGATAAGAACAGAAATCGGGCTCCAGAGGCGCGGCAGCAGCAGGAGGTCCCATTAGCTAAAGTGGTGCTTCAGGTTAAGAACAGTTTCAGGTTAAGAACGGACCTCCGGAACGAATTAAGTACTTAACCCGAGGTACCACTGTACTAAATTGTGACTGGAATACTATTTTATGCTTCATAAAATAATGCTTCAGTTATGAATAAATGCATAGTTTATCTTGTGTGTGAGGGAAGTGAGACTCTAGTTTGCCATCAAGGGTTGGTTTCACCTGTGCTGTCCCACCTCCAGCCCAAGGAACCTTCAGAAGGGAATTGCTGCCAGAAGTGTTAGGTGTATGTATATTTTAATGAGCTGAACAGAATGAAAGATTCTGAGTCATGAACTTAACAGGTCTTAGTTTATATGTTGGTTGCTTTTTTGTAAACACTGCTAATTTTGCTTTATAGATTATAAATGCTGACCTCTGGCTTCTTTACAGTAGAATGTTGCACATGGAATTGGGAGGACTCCTCAAAAGCAGGTTAACTTAGATCCCAGGGGTGATATTCAACTAGATTTTACTCAGAGGAGACCCACTGAAATTAACGGACCTAACTAAGCCATGTTCATCCATTTCAATGGGTCTAAACTGAATAAAACTTAGTTGAATATCATTCCCTGACCTGTAGTAAGTCAGATGGAGATTCAGACTTGTGTATGCAACCCCTTCCAGTGTGTGGCACATGGAAAGCAGGAAGAATTTGCTCAGCCTATGCCACTTGCTTTGCATCTGGCTCCACTCCTGTGCTCCAGCCACTATTTGACACTTGGCTCTGATTGGTAGGCCATGGTGTTCTAGTAAAAAACAACAACCCAGTTTCTTTAGCTCTGTTTTCCCTCCGTTTGCAAGCATCCCCCCCCTCTCTTTCTCTCTTCTATCTCAGGAAAAGCAGCTCCCCCTTTCTTGGTCAGAGATGCAAGTCACAGCAGGAACTACTGCTGGGAAATATAGCCCCTAAACTCAGCATTCCCATTAAAGAAGGTTCTTGAACCATTTTAAGTTCAAATAAGTCTTTTGAGTTGGGGAGTGTTTTGTTTTTGTCCCGTAACCCGCCCTGTTTGACACACCAATGCTAGCTTGGAAGTCACAATGCTGGTTTTTATGAGGACATGTAGTGCAATTAATTAACATAACTTGTGTACTATGGGGAGGTATCTGATCCAGACATACTCATGGTAGACCCATTAAAGTCAGTTAGCCATTACTAACCTAAGTCCATGGATTGACAAGAGTCTGCTCTTAAGGATGATATAATTGGATATTACCTTATGTGACCATGCCTATTCCTATCCTTTATTTCTCACTGAAATCTGTAAACAGGCACATAGATAGCATTCCAATTGAACTGAAGATTAATCATTTTTAGCCTTGTTCATCCTTAAAATACATTATGAGAAGCAAGCAGGCCCTCATGACTGAGTGCATTTTAATTAGGAACAGAGCGAACATTTGTATATTCTTCATATTTGACACACAGCACCTGTACTTGTACTTGACTATTTATATCCAAGTACAAAAAAACTCGTAAGAAGTAGTTCTGCAAAGGGTGCCATATTCCTCATTAAAATGCAGAAGGGTAGAGGCCAAATTTGAGTTGTGTATATGTATTTTAAAGGAAGAATTGAGATAAAAATACATACCTGCCTTCAGATTTGAATCAGAGCACATGCTTTGTACTTTATTCATTTATTTCCACAATTTGTATCCTGCATTCCTAGACTTCAGGGCACCTGAAGTGGCTTAATTGTATCCAGGTACATAGAAACTCAGAAGCACTGAATTACAGGAGGTCTAGCTGGAGTCTTCAATAGTTAGACTGTTATTGAAAGTAGCAGCAGCAAACTATGAGGTAGATGAATGCATTTTGAAAGAAAAACATGCATCAATGGTAAACCAAGATCAGTGGGCAAGATCAATCTACACTGCATGGGGGGAGGCGGATCCAGTGGAAAAAATGGGCAAAAATCCATGGAATCTAGTTCACACATACATTCTTTCAGCGATTCAACACAGAGACATACTGTATATAACGCTCCCAACCAGCCATTTCTGCCTGTCACTGTAAATTCTGTCTGTGTTTTAAATGCTAGAATTCTTTCCTGGCTCTCACCCTAAGACAGAGTACCCTATTAGCCTGAATATAAGCCACACCTTAAAAATTGGAGGGGGGAAAAGAAAAAAAAGAAAAAAAATACCTGAATATAATACACTCCCTACCTCACAGATCCTGGCTGCATACTGGGGGGGGGGGGGAGGAGAGCCCGGCTGTGTTGCTGACGGCCTTTCCCCTTCCTTGCTCTGTCTCCCTTCCTGGCCTTGGGGGAGAGGATGGGGACTATGCATGGGGCGGGCGCAGCTTCGCCACACTCCTGGTGCTGTTTGCCCCACGCTTCTGGCTGCATACCGTAAGGTCACAAATTTAAGCCACACATTAACCTTTCATGGTCAGAAGGGGTGGGGTGGGGATGAGGCTTATACTGAGGCCAATACGGTATTTGAATTCTCTGCTTTAGGAAACCTGAAAGCCGTATTCAATAAATCAGTACATGGTCTCAGCATTAGTTAAAGATAGAGGATACACAATTCATAAGTCTATAAGCACAGCTATAAGATTCATGACTAGGCAGTAGCTAAGACGTTGTCCAAATGCTTGAGGCATCCCTCCTACCCCTGGCAGGACCAGGGTCTTCCCATCCCAAGTGAGAAGACTGTGCTTGCAAGTGTGCACTCCAAGGGATGGGCCAGGTCTGTTTGTGTCAATGCAGAGAGTGATGGAGGATCTTGAGCTTTTTCCTTTGACTCTCCTTCCACCTCTGATTCAGCCAGCCCTGCTGATTGGTCAACTGCCTCCTTGGCTACCATGGAAACTTTGCCCTCAAGAGCCTGACTCGGACAGCTCCGCCTCCCTTTCTGTGACGTCCTGCAAGAAAGGGGCAGGTGCCTCTTGCAAGTGGAGTGCTTGAGCTCTCCCCACTTCCAATCTCTGGATCCTATTCTGTCCGATCTTGCCAGCCCTGCCCTGCCCTGGTTTGCCCCCATGGGACCCATGAGAGAAAAGGGGCATTTTAAAGCTGGCATCCACACCAGCTTTAAAATGCCCCTTTTCTCTCATGGGTCCTGCGGGGCAAACCATTTGAACAAGATAGCAGCCATAACCAATCTATTAAAAAATACCTTTTCATTTCTCAAACTTTTAAGGTTGTGAAACTTTCTAGCATGAGAGAAATGTTAATAGGAAGAACGCATTAATCCTCACAAGCTGGCTCACAAGTGAGTTATTTATAACACACTTCAATACACAGTTCCAGTGGTATTGTCTATTGTTTCATGACCAGGTGCAGGATATTCAAACAGAGCCAACATGCTTACTTAAAAAGTCCTTCATGACTGCAGAATTAACTGTTGGCACAGATTCAGGGTCCCCCCTCCTTCAGTCACACTGTGTGCATAACAATTTCTGAAGTTTTTTCTACGCCCCCAGAGAGGGTAAACTCCCTTATCTTTATTATGAACCATTTACAGTGGTTTATCAGAAAGCTCGCTCATATGTACACTTCTTAGGTGACTGATGTCATCATGCGCAATCCCTTCTGTTTCACGTGAAGTGGTTTCTGCTTCACGTTGCCCCTTCATGGCAACTGCAAGACTTGCCACCACCTTCAGTTGAGCAATGTTCACATAGGGCAATTTCAAACAAACACCTTCACACATTGCTGAATGAAGTCTTCATCATTTCAAAAATGTACATTAAGAATGGACCCCAAAGTAAGTTGTTAAAAGCATGGTGGATGAGAAAGGGTTCTGCCTAATCCAACTGCACCCCCACCCATTTCTATATGGGAAGGAGAAGAGGGGGAAAGGAGTTTGCGAGAGAGATAGCTCATCACCCCTCTAGTTTGCACCCTACTCTTTACAACGAAGCATGCAGACACTTTGGCTAGCTTGGTACCCCCTTCCCTACTGGAAAATGCAATGATTTTGATCATATTTGTTTAATTTAAGGAAACTGGAATGGGAAGAAGAAATTGTTTGCATAAGCCACTGTCACCCACCCAAAAAGCCAGCCTTTTGCATGCTACTGACAACTCCAATGTAGCTTTGTAGCACATTAAGGAAGGCAAAAGCTTTATCCTGACCTTGGAAGGGACTGCACACAAGTAGCCGACCTCCTGCTTCCTCTAAATGGCCCTCTTGGTTGCTTCAGCTCTGTCTTTATGAAGGCACTCTTCCATGAGACTTTGAAGGCATCCTCCCACGTTTCCTTATGGCAGGCATTTTAGCAAGCACAAATGAAAGCCTACATATGGAGCCTGCATTTCTGCAGCTTCCCTCCACCTTAGCACTTCTAAGGATCTCCGCCTGCATCTCAAAACAGGTAACTACACTAACTCACTCATACATCACATCTGCCTATGAACACTTGGCCTGCCTCTTCTACTTGCCTTTGGCCTTTGCTTGCCACCCTGCAGCATCATGCCCTCTGCACCACAGGCCATGGCTAGAAATACCTTATCAAAATTCAGTCCATTGTGTGCTCCCTACAATGTCATCACCAATGAAACAGTGTACATGCACAAAAGTGCACACACAGAGATGCACACATGTGAAGAAATAGGAAGTCCACCATTAATTTCAGAGTCTGCATTCAGGAGTCTGAAAAAGTTGAAGTTTAATGGTGAAGCTGTGAGCAATCACTGTATTAATCTAGCATTTGTGGTTCTCTCTGTCCTAAAGGAATGCAGTTTCCTGGGCATTTAAAAAGTCTCTCTCTCTTTCCTCTCTTTCGATTGAGCTGCTTAATTAATATACAATATCTGCACAAAAATACTAATTCTGAAAAAAGCTGCTGGATTTCCAAGCAGAGCATTAAGCTTCTCAGGGAAAAAAAACAAACCAGCACATTCAAAACCTGTCCAGGAAAGTTCCTTTTAGACAGAGCACAGAGTGCCTTCGTCTTTTGGGGTAGGGTAGTTTTGCCTAGAAAGAAACAACAATAAATACCCCACATTATCATGTCCTACCATACATTTTCAACATATATTGCATGTTTTACTAATTTGTTTAAATCCAGAGAAATTTAAGAGCTTGAAGTGAACATCATTTCATAGAAATGGTCCTGTGAAACAGGTGTGTGAAACATTAGGCCCTCCACACTTGTTGGACTCTGAACTCCCATCAGTCAATAGTCAGGGATGATGGGAGTTGTAAGCCAACATTTAGAGGGCCACAGTTTCCCCATCTGTGCGTTAAAACCTTCAGGTTTGTTTTTTGTTTTAATAGAACAATGGGTTTCCCATACTATTTTATCACATTCTTTCAAGGAAAACATTGATAAATGCCTTAACCTTGGTTTACAAATAAAATCAGTTCAGTACAAAATATAGGAAAATTAACACTGAGTGATAACCCATTCATCACACAGGCATTTGGTTGGCCACTGTGAGAACAGGATGCTGGACTAAATGAGCAACTTGCCTGATTCAGCAGGCTCTTCTTAGGTCCACACATTTTACCACACATCTGGCTCTGACATGTGGAAATTCTCTTTACTACTTGACTGGATGATACAGGTGGTTATGTAATGTCAAGGTGAAATCCCAGAGAAGTTTAATAACTTTTGATTTGATTGAGAGTTCTTCTCAATTCCAAGTCCTTTATCCAGAAGTTTTCCCTCAATAAGCCTTCAATAGTAAGAGTGGAGAATTCTAACAAGTAGCTGCAGGAAAATGCCAGGTGATCTTTTCATTAAATTTCTGCAAAAGCCATATCCTCATATTTGGTTTCCCAATGCATGTCATAGGTCAGAGATTGAGAAGTCTGAACACTGAGTAATTTCTTTGTTCTTATTCTAATGCATTCTACAGCAAAAACCTGAAGCCACACCGTTATTGCTGGAACATTTTCATCAACCTCAAATCTTTTATCTGAAATTCAAGCCTAACCTCCTTGTTTGTTGGCCATTCCCCTCATCCAGGACCTGAATGAAAGTGCAAGGGCTCAAAGCTATACAATTTCAAGGTTACAATGGACTTTTCGAATAATTCCTTCATGCAGCAGGAAGTGAATTGATCCAAAGATGGCAAGCAGTGAAAAAAGGCTGCCACAGTTCATTGCGATTTTGGTCCTGATTTCAATGAATAGAGATCAGCACTGATCTAACAAGCTGCCTTCTTCCTCTTTTCCATACACACAGCAGATGTAGCGCTTCAGTCACACAAAAATCAATTTGCTGAAGCTGGACTTTTATATCGAAAATAAAGGGAGAAACCAGAAATTTAGCTTCCAAAAAAACCACCCCACACACGCTCAATTCATTTTCAAAACAAACAAATTATTTTTGCATAACTCTTGGAGTTTTGGATACAGGTATATCATACAACAAAAAGTCAAGTGTGACTACCTAGCAATCTGCTACCCAGTCCAGACCAGAGAGGGATGAAGGTTAGAAAGGGAGTGTAATGGAGTACTGCCAGAGCCACACACTAGCATGCATCCAAACTTAGCTCATACTACCCAGGAGAGTAACCCCTGCTGTGTTGATGCCAGCTCCAATTGCAATTTTACACCTGCAATTATCCAAATTTCATAGCTCTCAATTCCAATGTCAGAAGAAACACTCTTGCGGGAAAGGGTGTTAAAACCACTTCTTCCTTTCATATAATTCTGTGCAAATCACTGAAGATATCAAAGATTTTTGCTGTTGACAGATGACATTTCAATAAACTTTCAATAAATCTTTGGTGTTTGGTGTGTCTGTCAATGTCATGAACTCCCATCACAAGACTATGTCACTCACTTATTCTCAGATGAGCATAAGGCCCTCACCCAGGATCTCCAACAACCAAAATGCAGAAAACATGTCCTTGTCTGTCAATAATGAGAAACAAATAAGACCCTATTTCCATTACTATTGCTTCTGAAACATAACCCTTACACATGAGCAGCAGATGAAACAGATATTAAAGGTCAAGCAACCTTCATGAGATACAATGTACCGTGGTACCTCAGGTTGAGTACTTAATTCGTTCCGGAGGTCCATACTTAACCTGAAACTGTTCTTAACCTGAAGCACCACTTTAGCTAATGGGGCCTCCTGCTGCTGCCATGCCGCCAGAGCACGATTTCTGTTCTCATCCTGAAACAAAGCTCTTAATATTTCTGTGTTAGCAGAGGTAATATTTCTGTGTTAGCAGAGTCTGTAACCTGAAGCGTATGTAACCCGAGGTACCACTGTACTCCTGGCCTCTCACACATTTCCCAGGAAGCATGAGTCTAGCAGAGAGGCCGAAATATCTACAGAAGTAAGCCTATAGGATGCTCCAGCTGCAGCAGGAAGTGATGTCAGAGAGATATAACACTCTAATATAATATACATGGTGCAACATCCTTACTTACTAGAGCACTGGAGCTGGACAGCTCCCCATGTTCAGCAATCCCCTCCACTTTCCCTTATAGATTCTGAGTCTGGCAAGTTCTTCCTTTTTTCTTTCTGGACCCTGTTGCTTCTACCTTCAGCAAATTAGCCAAAAGTTCTCTGTATCCCCTGTCTGGAAGAATTAATTCTGGGCCCCCTCCCTGCTACAGCACATCTTACTGGGTCTGACAAAGTCTGTCAATCCAGTATCCCTCTCTAAAAACCCTATTTGGCAAATATCTAAGCCTTGGATACAGCCCATCTGGCCCATGATTCCATTTAGCAGTTGCATTGGCATTGGAGAAACAGTACTAATAAAAAAAACTACAGAAAGTGCTACCTAGACAAGCAGCTGTAATGTGGCACAAAGGCCCTATCCCAGGGGTCTGCAACCTTTAAGACAAAAAGAGCCACTTGGACCTGTTTCCGAAGAAAAAAACAACTGGGAGCCGCAAAACCGGGAAGGTGACGTCGGGACGGTGCGTGACTAACGCACGCACCGCCCCCATGCGACGTCACAGCCAGTACAGCGCCCGCCACAGTGGGGAGTGTTGGGGCACACAATGCGCCTCCTCCCCTCGCTAGTATCCGCCCCGGAGCCGCGGCAAAGGTGTAAAGAGCCACATGCGGCTCCGGGTTGCAGACCCCTGCCCTATCCCTTTGTGGAGTGTTCCACCAATATGGTCTACATAATCTGTGTTCAGGTGTGGAAGATGATCAGGGACTGGCAAGGACTGGGCGTGCTGTATGAGCACACCTGAGGCCAGTCAAGCCTTCATGTGGGCATGATCTCACCCAGAATGTATGCCTATTATTGACATAATTTAAATTCATAGGAAAGGAAGGAAGGGTGAGGGTCTTAACAGGCAGTTGATTCAGAATAAAGAATACAGTCAATGCAGTGCATTGTATGCAAACAATGCATTGTATAAAAATTGTAGCATAAAAATATCTGGCAGTTTCATATTCCGAGAGCAGTAATTGAATGGTAACATCTACTGTAAATGTCATAGGGCAGTTGCCTGACCAGCAGTACTGCAGGTATCCCAGTGCAAACAACAGGTGTTCAGTGTAAAAGGTACATGGGATGACAAACAAAAGCAATGCAGAATCCTGTACAATTCACAAGCACTTCTTTGTTAAATGGGGCGGAGGGACACAAAAGACTGAAAAGGTAAAATGATTCCAAGTAGCATCTGGCAAATATTTCACTGGCATCAATGCAAATTTTGTCAAGAACACCGGAGCCTGCTGGAAATAAGTCAAGTTGCTAAAGCTGTTGGAAGATGGATAAGAGAGAAGCTATTTATTGTGCAGGGGAATTCTGGACTGTGGATATGGTCCTGGAAGATTAGCTGCCTTCCTGGGCACTGCAATAACACCCATAAACTTGTCACAGAATTGTTTTGAAAGTGGCATGCTGATTCACTAACTCAGCAAACAGCTTTGCATTTTCTTTTGTGTGTTTTTTTTAAGAAACAGAATTACTTATTTATTTTGTATTGGTTTACCTACCACTCATACTGGTTTAACAAGAACCAGGGGTGGCCTACAGGGCTGCATTCAGCTTACCAAGGGAGGAAGGACACAGAATCAAAACTAGGGATGGGGAGAATTCAGTTTATATTTAAAATAGAATCTATCCAATTAGCACTATCCAAAACAATGTGAAAACTAAACCACAACTGTCCTTCTAAATTCACATTCATCCAAATTTTGCAATGCAGCTCTCCCCCCAAGCAATGTTTACAAAAATACAAAAATATATTAGGGGAAAGTGTGCATAAAAATATTAGTATGTACTATGTTATTATTTAAGAATAACATACAGAAATGCATAATTTTAGGAGAAATTATTTGCCAAAATGTGCACATTAGTCAAATCTGCATAGAAAGTTGTGCTTATTAAGAGAAAATTGCACTAAAATAATGGGTGTGTGTGGGTGTGGGTGTGTAAGTATTTGTTGAAAAATCAAATTGCTGCAGAAGTGTGGGGAACTGAATTTAAGATTGGAAAAAGGAGCAAATGAGAGAAACCTAAATGGCTAGATCCTTCCATTCTTAGTCAAAGCTTATGAAAAGTGGAAGTTTGCTTTGGTTTCCTAACATGATCAATCAGGGGTAGTCAGCATAGTGCTTTCCAGATGTTGCTCAACTCCAATTCCGATCAGCCCCAGCTAGCATGGCAAATGGTGAGGAATGGTGGAAGCTGGAGTCCAGAAGCACTACCACTGTGGTCCAGGAACTATCTGATGAGAAGTTACATATCCGTTCAAGCTGCATGATTGGAAGCAGGGGAATTCGTTTCCCCAGCACCAGCAACAACACCCAGGACTGTGCCAGGTGACTTGGAAACTACAACTAATCCAGAATTCGGCTGCCAGACTGTTTACAAGTACAAAATTCCATTTTGAAGCCCAGAAGGTCTACCAGCTTGCAAGACTTGCCACCCTGCAATCAATCTGAATTTAACACCTTATTCTCCTTCCTCTGCCTCACTGAATTTCCTAACCAGTAAATTGGTTTGCTGTCTAGGGTACAGACATTCCTGCAGAGAAAGGTAGCAGTTCAAATATCCTTCCCTTTCCCTTTCTCAATCAAAATGTTAATGACCACTATTGCTTGGAGGAGGTGTGGTTACCTACCTCAAATGCCTGATGTCACGATTAGTTTCTAGCCCTATGCAGCCTTTTGCATTGGTGACATGGAGACCTGGTTATCCTGACTGCACTTATTGATTTCAATGGTGTGTATGCACTTGCAAAGAAATATTCTGCTCATTTAAACCAAGCAAAGCCCACAGCTTCCAATATTTCTTCCCATGTGCTTCTTTTTAGGTACCAAGGGAAGCTAATAAATAATGCTTTAGTGGTTGCAGCTATAAATAAATACTCCATCAAGTGAAGGTTCTGAATAGACAAGGACAGAAAAGTAGTGAAGAACTCCAACCCTGCTCTCTTGTTTTTTTGAATTTCAGTTTGGTTAATGGTGGCTTGGCACTAGCCCTCTCATCAGAGAGTTTTCTTCCACACACTTTCTTAGCTGTACAAGTTAGGAGGTGGACAGGAGGGGAAGCAGCAGAAGTCAGTAACTCTCTGGAAAGAGGACTTCTGAGCATGCCAACATGAACTGTGAAGTATGATGCATTGTGTTCTTTACTGATACATGATTCACTGACCCAAGAAGGTGTGGGAAAAGGGCATGGAGAGGATGGAAACTGGCAGACAAATGTGGCAGCAGTTGAAGAGCTTCCAAAGAGTAGAAAATTGAAAGGCAGTACCAGCACAATATGCATGTAGGCACAGGTGCATGGGTCCAAATGTCTTTCTACATTCACTCTTGCACACATATCCAAATACATACTGCATAAAACCAGACAGTTGGAGAAGACCATATCTCTAAGCAGAGCACAGGAGCATTACAAGAAGGTGTCTGCTGGGGAATCACCTTCAGTTGACTCCAGCAAGCTAGTCAAGTCAAATGCTGGGAACAAAGGCAAAAGGGGCACTCACAGAGTAAGCAAATCAACCATGTACAAGATCAACCGTGTACCAATTGGCAAAGGCTAAAGTGCAATTTTTTGTTGTGCTTTATCCTTTCTATTTTATTTCGTAATAGAATGTCTTCCAAACTGTAGCAAAAAAAAGGAAGGAGGGAGAGGAAGAGAGTGCTTCAGAGACTGGCAATGCCAAGAACACAATCATGTCGACAGCCGCCCCACACATTTGTTACTGCATTCTCAGCACAAGTGCCGGAATGAACATCTGCAGTGTAAAAATTCAGCCCATTAGTTCCTGCAGCTTGTTAGCATATTTTAATACTGCGTTCACAGCTTTCTATTTCCATCAAGGTGTTACTAGGTGCCAGACTCTGTATTCACAAACTCTGCGGATACTATCCCTGTGTCCTTTTATTCTGGATCTGATGGGGGTGGGGAAGGGTGAAAAAGGCAATCCAGAAGGCAGAAAAGAACAGGCAACAGGTATTAGCAGAGATGGGGAATGAAAGAGACAGGAAGCACACATGCCTTGTGCTTTTTGCTTCTGTGCTGCTCTGTCACATGCAAAATGATTTTTTCACATCTCTCAAGCAAACTGTCCAAAACTAGCTGCCAGTGCATCTCAGAACTAGTTTGTATGTGGCCAAGAAGAACATAAAAAGGAGATATTGGGTGCTTTGTGAACATGTTCACTGATCTATGGTACCTGGTATCCAACCAGTCCTTTGATTCTAGTTTTTCCGTCTTCTTTTGCAGCAGGCGAAAGTCTTGTTCTGCACACAGCAGGTGTCAAAAAGGTTGGTGGTTGAGAAGAAAAAAAGTGTCACAGGAAATGGCACACACTGTCAGCAATATAAAGAAACAGACACCAACTTCTAGTGAAGATTTCAATTATACACCTTTGCTGTGTGCATCTCATTAGGTTATTCACTCCAGTTGATGGAAACCACAGAGGGCTCTTGTGTTGGGCTCCTGCTTGTGGGTTTCTCACAGGAATCTTGTTGGCCACTGATGTCAAATGTAAAGTGCTAGGAAACAGTTAACGCATAACTAGGTGTTCTCAGATGTATGGCTACGAATAACATAAGGTTTTAGGTCTGGTATGCAGTTATACACATATTTGAGCTCCTAACCTTGGCTGGGGTTAAGTGGATCAATTTTTTTTTTTAATTTTCACATTAGAGAGGCAGTCTCCAATAAGCTTAAAAGTGGGTGTCAAGGGCCAATTTAGCATATGTGAATGTAGAATACAAGAGACAAAATGAAAATTAGATGGCTAAGCTGACTATATTTTAAGAAATACATCCTCTACCTAACTGCCATGTTACCACATATTAACCAATGGGTCCCATTTTTCAGGACCACATCAGAATTTTTTTAACTTGAGTTAAACTGCGTTTGAATAGTTATGACCAAAAATATTAGAAAATCAGCATTTTCACATCCCAAGAATTAAATTGGCTCATTATTTAAAACAAATATCGTTGCTTAGTATTTCACAAAACAGAAATTTAGAAAAAAGGATTAAAGCAGCAGAGGTTTAGAAGGGTTTATAATTCCTGATTTTATATTTGGATTTTGCACAAATATGCTAATAATCAATCCTAACATTTCACAAATGAAAACGTGTCTAAGGCAGCAAAAGAAGGAATGCTGCCTGTCATGCTTTGCCCCTTGAACTGAATGAACGATGTGCAGCAGCATGGCTTGGTGAGTTGCGCACAATATACTAACTTTGCTAGTTATTGGTTTCTGTGTGTCCCACTTTCAAAATGTCATTTAAAAAAAGATGCTTAACAAAAGAACACAGTATGTTCTAGCATCTGCTATGTGATTTTATAAAAATGCTTTCTTAAGTAGGAACATGGAAAAAAAGAACCATATTCTCCAAGTTTTGGTCTACAAACTTAAGGGGAGATAGGCAAATCTTCACAGGTATGGGAAGGGAAGCTATGGATTAACGACATATCCCTTAATATTGCAAGATTATCTCAGTAGGCACTATAACTGCAGCTCTTTCCAAAGCCTACCTGGCAATGCTGGGCACTGAACCTCAGTTTTTATGCATGAAGAGCTATAGATCCTCTTTGCATTCCCAATAAAAGACTCATTCCTGGAAGTAGGCAAGAGGGAGAGAGCTCATCATGAGCCTCAAAGGCTTTTGGGATTCACTGATATGAACATTTGATAAGATGATGTCTTTTGTCCTTGTCATGATGTCTAATGAGAAGGAAAAAAATAAATAACAACAACAGTTCTCGCTCTCATTTTTGTAATTATTTTTGAATTTTGTAACAATTACAGAGATGCAGTTACATGTAAAGGTAAAGGTAAAGGGACCCCTGACCATTAGGTCCAGTCGTGACAGACTCTGGGGTTGCGGCGCTCATCTCGCTTTATTGGCCAAGGGAGCCGGCGTACAGCTTCCGGGTCATGTGGCCAGCATGACTAAGCTGCTTCTGGCGAACCAGAGCAGCACATGGAAACGCCGTTTACCTTCCCGCCAGAGCAGTACCTATTTATCTACTTGCACTTTGACGTGCTTTCGAACTGCTAGGTTGGCAGGAGCAGGGACCAAGCAACGGGAGCTCACCCCGTCACGGGGATTCGAACTGCCAACCTTCTGATCAGCAAGTCCTAGGCTCTGTGGTTTAACCCACAGCGCCACCCGCGTCCCGGCAGTTACATGTAGCAAAATTTAAGATGAGTCTATATAACCCAACCACATCAAGGAGGGACAATTCAAAAAAAAATAAATACATACATAGCAAAGTCTGCTTGCTTATCTTATCTTAAGAATCCACATAAAAGTGAGCTCTTGTTCCAGTTCCTCTTCCACTTGTTCCCGTTTTACTTCCTGCTATTTTTCTGCACATGGCCTTTGGTAGAAATGATCATAAACTTTGAAGGTTCCTCAAACTTTTTGCTCCTTCCTCATCCATATACTCAGAAAGGAGTTTAGAAATAAATAGATTGTGTTCAGTACAATATAATTTAGTGCTATAAATGTGGAAAGATAACTGCTTCTGCTTTGCTGCTTTTAAGTACTTTGGAGAAGGGAGTGGTGAATGATTACCAAAAAATAAAGAAACAAGGCACAAGAAATCACCAACAATTGTAAATTTCACTAGTCCTCTTTAATGTACAGCTTAAATTGTGAACTGCAGGTATCTGACAATTCACAGAATTTTTAACGCTTGGTAGAAGTCAAGGAAGACCATCTTTTGGTGAAAACTACAAGCATAAGGTGTGGCTGAATTAGTACACACTCCTCATGTGGATGTGTGCAGTACATGTGCCTTTGCTAGATGTGAAGATGTGCAGTTCAGAAACCCAGAAATGTTATATAATATTGAACAGTGAAAAGAAAAGGGTTGAAAGAAGATCACCACTGCCACACAAAACTGCCCAAACTGGCACAGTCCAAAATAATAATTGCACATGCACACCAATAACATGCTTCCACAGAAAATCTCCACAGAATATAGGTGCAAGCCCTTTGACTGCTGGGGCTCAAAGTCTGGGTGGCTGAAGGAAGCTAGCTATCTGCCACTTGCTTCTCTTCAGTCCAGCACATATTCCCCCCCCAATGGGTTAAGGGGAGAAGAAATGGGGCAACTTGTTCACTCTGTTCCACACTTTAGTCCCACAGAAATCACCACAGCTAAAACACTTGGGACTTCAGGGTTGAATGTAGGCAGCTTGCCTACATTTTCTGAGTCCTAAAACGAGTGCTTTTTTTCTGGGGGCACGCAGGGGGACGCATACCCCTAGACATTTTGTGAATCTAAGTTCGGTTTTCTTGAGGGGCAGTATTTCAATATGAGTAGGAAAATGAGAGTATCCCTAAGCATTTTTGAAATATACTCGGAGTCGAGAGTGGATTTCATGCTCTTTATTCAGCTCATAGTGGTGAGGAGAAATGGAAGTTCCCCCACAATATCTGCTTTATATACATTATTTACACAATAGGCTGCACGTGATTGGCCAATTCCGGGATTCTTCTGTAGGCCAATCAGGTTGTGGATTCATTTCCACCTGGAGCTGGATTGGGTGGCTCCTGCGGACCAATCATACTGCTGCTTTGTCCTAGAACCAATCAGACTGCTGCATTCTGAATCCTATTGTTCTAGGACCAATCAGACTGCTGCATTTTGGATCCTATTGTTCTAGGACCAATCAGACTGCTGCATTTTGGATCCTATTCAACTCAGTACATAACAATTTTTATTTAGAAAAGAGCACTGACTAAAACTAAACAAGTTCCCACAAGGAGCAAGCTCAATCACACTTCAGCATTGAACCTTGAGAGGGGGTTTAGGAATTTTGAGCAGCTGTTGAGGTGCAGCATCAGTCTGCATCTGCCCAATCAAGGAATTTGTAGTGGAGGGCAAGAATCACTCTTCTTTGCCATCTTTCTCTTCTACAAATGCCTCGTGGGTCTTTTGTATTTTGTATCTGGCAACCTCAAGTGTACACTGAGCAAAAATTGCATGCATACATACTTTGATAAACACACACACACAGAGGGAGGTAGTTTAAAATATGTATTCTAGAACAGTCATCTGGAAACATATTCTGCGTCAGAAAAAGGTTTGGGTTTTTTAAATTAAAAACGCAAGCCGTGTATTATGGGGGAGTATCACAAATATATCTTCAGAATTAAAAAAATGAATCAACAAATGATGCATCATGATGTCTTTATATAAGTTTATAGCATGACTCTGAAATGCTGTGTGTAGTTCCGATGACTCATTTTCCAAAAGAATATTACAATTCTGGAAAACAACCAAAATGATCAAGGGACAGAGCACTTTTGCCACCAAAACAGAGGAAAAAGCTGTATCATTCTGTTGTGTAATTGTGCCATAAGCAACAATGCCACTGTTTTGAGGTAAGACTCTGGTGCCTTTAAACTCTGTAAAACAGGCAGAAATTCTACAGGTGACACTGCCTGCCAACTCCATGGCAGGAAAAGGGTTCACCTTTTGAACTTCTATTGTCTGTCATGCATTGATTAAGAGCACATGATACATTGCACAGGATATATTGATATACATGGAACACCAGGGAAGTATGCCACAGAGGCAATTTCTCTTACATCTGACTATGGGGAAAATACAGTTCAAAACTTGCCACTTCTGCATCATCAGCAGATAAAGCACGCATTTCTGCTGTTTAATTAACCAAGTTCTACTCCTCCAACTTGTTTTTGTACAGAAATACGATAGCTGCTCCATTGGAAAGAAGGTTGCCATCTGGCTGCCTCAGTGCTACTCAGTGAGAAATATAGAACTGCCCTATATTAAAATGAATTGCATATGCAGAAGAGCAGAGGCCACTAGCATGTCTAAGTCGGGGAAGGATAATTCTCTTATTGCAAATTTGTAACAGAAATGCATTCTGTTTGGTCAAGCTCTGCCTTTGCTCCTATTTAGATTTTCTATTTGGAGAAAGCCACCGTATTTTTTGCTCAATAAGATGCATTTTTTCCCTCCTAAAAAGTAAGGTGAAATGTGTGTGCGTCTTATGGAGCGAATGCAGGTGCGTCTAATGGTCTGGTGCGTCTTATAGAGCCAAAAATACGGTACTTGCGTTGCTTCATTTTACACTGGGCCTGATCTGTCTCAGTTACGATATCCGTATACACACATGTGCTGCACCTTTCAAGTTTATAGCTCAGTTACTCAGGCCCAACCTAAGTGAGAAAACAGGGAGCTGTGACTGGTAGTGTGTCTTTCTGCTTTGGCAAAAAGCAATCACAGGGCAGGGCAGCAGGCAGGTAGACCAAAGCACTGATGGACAGGAGAGTTCCCTTCCTCCCCGTATCATTTTCTCAGCAAAAGCCTCCCCTTCTGCCTCCATTTCTATTTGCTGTTAGAAAAATGAGAGCAAAGTTTGGCCTAACAGGATAGTGATTTTCACTGAGAAAACCTGAGTGCAGGTTGTAAGGGTCAACTTTCCAAATCCTGACACTGCAGCAGTCCCAAACCAGATTGCCAAAACAGAAAAGAGGCAGGTGAGTTGCGATTGGTTTCAATCAAGAATCTCTCGAAGCCTTTATAGAGGCCACAAGCCTCATAACAACTGGCAAATTCGTTCAGATTGTTAGCATGAATTACCCAGACCCATTTATCATACATATTTGCTAAATAATTAGCAGGTGCAGACGGCATGGAATGGTGCTGGAGTGCTGCAAGGGTGGCCAAATACTAGCCATTGTTAAAGGCCCTTAAGATTTACATCACTCGACAAAATTACTTTACCTTTTGGCTAACATCTCGTACGTGGTTGCTAAGGTAACAAAGGTAACCAAAGAGGAATGTGCATGAATTTTGTGGTCAAATTATGTCATTTTTCTCTCTGCTGCTACCTCTTTTGCACCCATGAATCCAATCATTCTAAATCCTTTGAGATGAATCAGTTGAAATCAAGGGTTATAAAAGCATACAACACCGCCTTATCCTTTATTCTCTCTCTCTAAAGCCTAGTAATAGACAAGTTTCAATTGAAATCACGATTGACCTGTTATCAGTAACAGGGGGCCTTTTCTCAGGCCTGGTGAAGCATAATCTGCATTGATTGTTATCTGATTAGAGGAGAATGCAGTCCCACTTCCCCCCAGTTACTTAAACCAACATCTCACTGTTCGTCCTTAGAGACCACAGCTTCACTCAGGCAGAGAGTGTCTAGACAGTATTCATGATCCATCTGTCTGGCACAGCCAGGCTGATGGCAAACTCTATTAGAACTGGAATATTTCTCTCTCTCTCTCTTTCTGCTTTCTCTCCTCCTCCTCCCCAGATTCTTTCCCTTTGTGAAGCAGTAATCTGACGCTGAAAATTACTATCATTGTTGCAATTCTCAAAATAGCAGTGCCAGACTTTCATTAACATCTATTCTAGACTACTAAATATTTAAATAAATGGACGAGCCACTCCTGATGTGGGACAGCCCCAGCACACCTGGACGAAGAAATAAAGTAAATAAATTTCAAAAATAAGAATGAAAATCAGTTCTTGAGATCAGCCTCACATGCTACCATTTACCTATACGGAAATAATATTGAGAGGATTGTAAACATATACAAGTCTATTGCGGTGCGATATGAGGACCTCCACTGGGCAGCTGGGGCATGCGGAGGGTGTGTAATTCATGGATTTGTAGCAAAACAAACCCTCACCTTAGCAAACTCTATTTGTCCCACGTATTGAAGAATAAAAAAGTATTCATTAAATTCTGGGCCCCCATATTACACGAGTTTCCAGCTACACGGTGTACACTGGGGTGAGAAACCTTTTTCAGCATGCAGACTACATTATCTCATGAGCACGCTTCCAAGCAGGGTGTGTGATGCAAGACACTGGTGGCCAGGGGCAAAAGTGTGCCAAACAACATATGTAATCCTTACTTTTCTGCAGTAGGCTACATTCAAGCCACACAAAAGCAGGAGGTTTTTACGCCTCCTACACCTACACCTACACCTACACCTACACACATGCGCATGCACACACACATCTCTGTGATAAATTCTCCATCCAGGCAACCAAGAGAGAGGAACACATTCCAGCCTGGCAAAAGTACTTGAGGCAGATATGGAGCAAGGCCAGTGAGGAATGTGTCCCTGTGTTAAGGAGTGTGGCCTGAGGCCCAAACAGAGAGCCCTACAGGGTCAAATTTGGCCCCTGAGCCTGAGGTTCTCCACAAGACAATAGTAACACACCAATTTTCTAACAGCTGTTAACCTTTCAATATTTGAAACAGATAATATGGTTGTATTTCAAACAAGTATACCATTTAGTATCTAAACAAAACAGTAGGACTGGATGGAGTCCAATAAATCAGCTGTCCACAGGTGAACATTTAGAGTTTCTCCAACGTTGTTGTTGATGATGATATGTGGGATGCTGCTGTTGAGTCTCCTCCACTGTTTTCTCTGGGTGGTTCATTTTATTCTCTCCCAAGTCATCTCGCCATCTTTACTCTCAATCATGTCTCCTCAGAAAATCCTCACAGAAGCCGTAAGTTATATGGCTTTTGTTAATTTATGATTTTGCATCCTAATTATTCACACACAGGACAGAACAAACTGCTGGAGCATGACAGCCAGTGTGGTACAGTGGTTAGAGTGCTGGGACCTGGGAGACCGCGGTTCAAATCCTCACTCAGCCATGAAGCTCACTGGGTGACCTTGAACTAATCACTCACTTTCAGCCTAACCTACTTCACAGGGGTATGTGAGGATAAAATGCGTAGGAGGAGAAACTATGGACACTGCCTCAACTTCCTTGGAGGGAAGGTGGGATATAAATGCAATAACTACTACTACTACTATTGAGAGCCAGTGTGGTGTAGTGGTTAAGAGCGGTAGTCACGTAATCTGGTGAACCGGGTTCGCGTCTCCGCTCCTCCACATGCAACTGCTGGGTGACCTTGGGCCAGTCACACTTCTTTGAAGTCTCTCAGCCCCACTGACCTCACAGAGTGTTTGTTGTGGGGGAGGAAGGGAAAGGAGAATGTTAGCCGCTTTGAGACTCCTGAAGGGGAGTGAAAGGCGGGATATCAAATCCAAACTCCTCTTCTTCTTCTTCTTCTACTACTACTACTCATGGGCTGAAGACATCCATGTGCATATCAGAGCTCCCCTAATCACAAGAATTCCATAGACCGACACAAGTTCTTAATTTTAAAAAGAAATGTATTAGCTGTATTCCTGCCCACAGATACATGGTTGTAAGTCATAACTGCGTTGTGTGATCTTTAAGCATTTCAGGGTTGTACATCTCATACGATTAGTACCACGTGATTCACTGGAACAGGGTCACAAAATATGATTAATGCCAACATTGCAAGCATTTAGTACACCAGGTCTGTTTGGAACAAGTATGTTACTGTGTCAGCTTTGCCCACCCCCACCCCCCAAAAATAATTATCATGTGGCTGCAGCAACTCTGCTATGAGGGAAAGTCACAACATTTCAGACTTTTAAGTGCAGAGAAACTGCAAGCAAGGGGACAAAACGATAGATGTGCATACAATTTATACATGGTGGGGGGGGGGGAACGAATAGGCAGAAATTTCTCCCCTTTTCTCAGAATTCAGGACCATCCAGGGAAACTGAATGTTGGAAGATTCAGGACACAGGGGGGGAGGAAATACTTCTCAATACAGAAAATGTTAAGCTATGTAATCCACCCTCATAAAATGTACTGATTGTCACCTACTTGGATGGTGGAATAAGAAAAATCCACATAGAAGAAGGCTATAAATGGCATCTAGTCAAGGTTGCCATATATTTCCTCCAGTGTCAGAGGCAATATGTCTCTGGATATCAGTTGTTGAAAACCAAGTGGGGAAAGTGCTGCTGCAGTCAGCTCCTGCTTTCAGGCTTCCTAGAGGCATCTGGTCAGTAACTGTGAGCTCAGGATGCTGAAGTAGATGAGCCTTTGATCCGATGCAGCACATCTCTTTTTGTGTTCTTTTGCATGGCAAGTAAGTAAAACAAAGGCTAAAACCCTGGTATAGGTTCCTCCCATTCTCTTTTCAGTTGTTCAGCAAGTCACTATACTATTCTAGGATTGCATATATTTAAATTAGTTAACATTTTAAATCAACAATGTCCTTTATCTCCTCTTTGGAAGGTGGAAGCCAATGCTACAAATTATCAGTCTAGCTACCCAGCTATAACTCTCTGGCCTTAATAAGTGGTTTGCCTGTTCATCTAATTCTAAGATGAATAAAATTTCAGTGCATGCTACCTCAAATGGATGCAGAATATTCCATAGAGACTATTTTAGTATAAAGTCACACAGCACACCATATGGCCACATTTTATGGATGTATGTGAGCACATATCTTATTCACCAAAGCATTCCCACTGTAAATCAGCAGAGGAACTGATGAGCTCCCAGTACTGAAAGCACACAAATTAACTTTGCACACCTGAGCAGTCCCAGTGCAGCAAAGGTGCAAAGATTTCTTGCAGGATTATCGCCTCGGGCTCTAATATCATCGAAGACAAAACATGCAATCTGACAGTAAACTGACTAAAATGGAGTTTGCAATCCTTTAGAGTTCACAATCCTCTGATTAAATACTTTTTCAGGGTACAAATATTCTTCAAGTTACTTATATAATAGTTTCATCGTAATTTTTTACTTTTTTCCTTCTCACCCACACTCTGCATGCCATGACCTAAAATAGAAAGTAAATGTATGCTTCCTACAGTGGACAATTATGAAAAGGAGCTATAAAACTATATTGACATATTTGTTTTCTTTGCATTCAAGCTGTGAAGAATATTGACTGTGTCTCTTTGCCCCTAATAGTCTATGGCATTATGAATAGATCTTACCAATTATATCGAAATACCGAGCACGGCAACTATAAAAGCATAATGTACCAACACTTATAAGGAGGTATATGATGATAAATCTTTACCACTTCTGTCAGGAGAGGATTTGGTTGTTAAGCATGTCCTCCTCAACCCAGCCCAGGATAGATCTAATGCAAAAGTACAGAACGTTGCAATCAAAGTAACTAACACAATGCATTAATTAAATGTACAGCTAAGTGCCCAGCACTTATCTTTGCTAGTAATTTAAAACTGTTGCCCAAGTTGTGATTGCCGCACCTGGCCTAACCCTATCAAAATTTGGAGCCGGAAAAAAATCTGGAGCATAACAAATTAAGAGCCTCTTCCTACCCAAAATATAGTGTCCTGTACAATCAGGATCCAATAATACAGAGCATACGTGTAACTGTTTTTAAAAGGAGCTGGAATCTTACAGTGCACTGTTTGGTGGGAAGAGGGAATCAGAGGAGATTCAATCCAGCCCTCTTCTGAACAGCTGATAGCAAGATTAGAGTTTTCTTTCATTTTTAAAGGGTTCTGTGGAAGTAGCTGGAGATGCTTGATAAATTCGATTTCTGAGAATTCTGATGTGAACCGAGCTGATATGCACCTCCCAGTCTTCAGAACTGACATTTCTTTGAACTTTGTGATACAGGTCCTTGAAAAGTAAATAAATCGTGATGCGGTTCTTAGCTCACAAAAACATACCAACATGTACTAAAAATGCGTATTATGAGATAAAATATGTTTAGAAATGAGTACAATAAGAAAAAACACACATATTAAATGCACATTTTGTAATAAAATATGCCTTCAAGGTGTCTTCTAAAGGTTTCATAGTTACTTATCTCCCTGACATCTGGTTGGAGGGTGTTCCACAGGAACGGCGCCACTATCAAGAAGGCCCTCTGCCTGGTTCCCTGTACCTTCACTTCTCACAGTGAGGGAACTGCCAGAAGGCCCCTTGGGGTTTAAGATCTGAAGCTTAAACTAGCAGGCCTGCCATTATTGCACATAGCATTGCCTGTAGTATTGCTATCAATCAGAAATGTAAGCCGACACATTTTTTTCTCTGAGGCCCCAAAAAACTTGCTTAAATATTTTATCAGAGAACCCTTTCAACTAAATAAACTTAAGAAATCTTATCAATGAAAATATGCCTAAAACATGTACAGATTTCATATAATCATAGTATTGTAGAGTTGGCACATCTACTCCAACAGCCTGCAATCCAGGAATCTTTTGCTCAATGTGACCCTGAGATTAAGGGTCTCATGCTCTACCCACCAAGCCATCAGAATGCACAGACCTCCAACTTTAAAACTTCAAATGTGGTCATTTGTAACCAAATCAAACCTTGTTCTGTTATCTTTCTTTCATTTGCTACATTAATCTTGTTGTAGGGACTCATTTTTCCACCCTAAACCCTTTTGGGTCCATTCCTGGTACCAGATCTTGGGTAAGAAGTACCAAGAGCGACTGTCTGTGGGAAGATATAGCAGCCCCTCCCAGGCTCTAAAAATGAGACCATAAATTTATATGTGCTTTGGGAAGACCCTGCAGCAATCAAGTGTAGTTTGGTTCTAAATAATTTTCATATAAAATGCTTTCAGTGTTGATAAGTGCAATTTATTGTGCTCTGCACAGTTCAGTCAGAAATATGATTTTGTTATACAACAACAGACATAGACCAGCTTTAGTAAGATTGCAGGTAAGAGAACAGGCGAAGAGCCCTGCTGGATCTGACCAAAGGCCTAACTAATCCAGCATCCTGTTTTCTACATTGGCCAACTAGATGCCTACAGGAAGCCCAATAAGGGTAACAGCCCTCTCCCTCCGCAACAGGCAATTCTAAGGCAAGCTGCCTCTGCTCTTGGTGGCAAGTTATGTGGAGTCGTCTTGAGTCACACCCAATAGTTAAATCCTGGTAGCATTGGCAAATTTAATATTTGTAACTACATCATGTCTGTCCTTCCTAAGGCTAGTTGTTGTTCTTTACAGCATAATTTTTACAACTGATTTTCCCTTAGAAACCAACAAACAACCTGTCATTTTGAGTAACTAAAATAGGACATTAACAGGGAAGTTTGTGTAGGTGCTCTGACAGAACAAGCATTCAATAAAACCTTTTTGTGGCAGTCTCTCTCTCTCTCCGAGGTTTGGTATGTTTGTGTTTGTTTGTTTGTTTGTTTGTCCATCAATATTTTCTTTCTATAGCCAATACATGTTGTTAAGTATGAGTTCTGTAAGTATGAGTTCTATAAATATTTTCCATTCAATAGCCTGTCCTTCATTTTTGAGACAAATCTGGGGAGGGGGCCTGAAATGGGCAAACCTTTAGTGGCAGTTAAATTGGTTACCTTAACCTGGAAGAAACAGTGTGTTAAAACTAGGAATTTTGTCACATTGATTCTGACTTTTTTGAGCTCCCAATACCAACTGGCAATGGCAAAATGGTTGGGTCAACATGCCCTTTACCAGTGCTGGGTCACTGGCAAATCCCAATCCTGCTGCCTTCTGCTAAAAGGCAATAAAATCTAAGCCATTTGTCATGACTCAGGTGCATATCTATGCCCAATACCCAATATTTATTCTCTCAAGAAATCACACACTTTTTAAGATGTCAGAAGCCAGTTCAGTTTGATAGGCTGCCCATCTTTGGTGAAATGTTGAAATGTCCATAGTGACCCATCTTTTGCTCCAAAGAACAGGTCATGCTACAAAACTAGTCACATGACAGACTTAACTTGGAGCAAAGGCATTATTTGTAGATCAAAGAATGCAACAACTTAAATCAACTGTATTTATGAAGCCAGCACAGCATTTAAGACGCACATACTAAAGTAAAGCCACAGAATGTCATAGGTTGTTTTTTTCATAAATGCATTTATGAAGAAAATCCACAGGATAAAACACATGTTGAAAGCACAACTTCCCTTTAAAACTACTACTGAATTCAGCTAATTTATATTCTATCTGAAAGCACATATTTTATGGCCGCATTATAGTAACCGAATACCTCTGAATCACATGAAAAATACTAGTTTCATACTATCATACTACACTATTAAGAAATATGTGTTTCTCGGTTATAAAAGCTGGATTCAAAAAGATTATCCTTCTGAAATATAGCCAAATAATATTTAATTCGGAAGTCCATTAAGGAGGATATCAAATGCACACCAGTTACCTTGTCAGCTGGAATATTTCCCATTTTTATACATCCCATCCAATTCTATCTCAACCTAGAAGCACTTTAAAGCATCTTCAGCACATATATAACAGAACAAAAAACATATGAGTGTCATTACGGGCAGACTGTGCATATTGTTTTCTCTGTTTTAAAAGAAACAGCTTTATCTCCCCCCGGCAAACAGTACAAAGGGCCAGTCTGATATTATTTTCTGGTCCAGGAGACTTCACTGTAGCTCATGTATAGAGCAACTTGCCATGTGGATCCTCAGGATCATTCTGGATCATTCTGGAGGACTCCATCATTGGAGAGCTGATAGCAATGTTTCCCAGTCATGCAACAGGCAGAGGTATAGTGTCCATATGAAGCACCGCTCAATTCTGCCTTTAGAAGAACAATTCTCGCACATCTGGCTGACTTATAAAACAGCAGCTGCCGTGAGAAACACTCAAGCTCTAAGGAAGCGCATTATAGAGAGAAATGCAAAGTGCAAGTCACAACTACAGCTATGTTTTTAGTCTAACCCAATTATAGAAGTAGTAACAGGAGTTGGGTGGGAAACACCTTGCTACTTTCATTCAAATCTTTTGCAGAATAGCATGAGAAGTAGAACAGACTTCAAAGCAAACGTCATAACTGCCCATTGACACAGGGGTGAGGTACTTACAGCTGAAGATACTTGGAGGTGGATGCTCTGTTACAAGCAGACAGTTCTCTTCATCACTGTTATCCCCACAATCATTTTGTTGGTTACAGACCAGTGAGCCAAGATACAAGCATTTGCCACTGGTGCAGGTGAATTTGCACTCTGAAAAGTACAGCAGAAGAAAAAGGAAGATGTGAGTACTTTTTAATTTGTTCTTTCATTGTCTATCAAGGTTTAAAACTATTTAAATTAATTCAGCTCTACATGTGGGGGATGATGTAAAGGATTCTTCTTCTTCCTATTTGACCTTTGGAGTCCTGTATTGCAGTACAGTTTAATAACCATCTTAATTACTGATTATTTAAATTGCACAAGAAATTACAAAATGGCAATATGCAGCATAAACAAGTTAGGCACTTATGTTTTAAAATTATACAGAATTATAGCCCAGGTACCAATTCACAATTCACACAGTGAGGTTTTCCATATTATACGTAATTTACAACTATCATCCACGACTGTTAGATTGTGTGCAACCCATCAGAACTGCAGAGTCTTCTCTTTTGTTAAGTCCCATCTTGCTTTTCATGAGTTAGTAGATGCAGAAGTGATCATTACAGCTTATCACATACATCACACAAGGGAATTGGCCTTAAGTCTCTGTGTTTCATTTTAACAGCCCAATTTAGTTGTGTTTAAGAATTACTGAAATCAATAGGACAGATTAGATGCTACTAATTTTTGTGCATCTCTGAATCAGAGCCATTCTCTCGAATTCTTTTAAAAACCAAGGTTAAGGCAAGTATTTAAAATAAACATGCAGAAAGCAGCTATCAAAAGAAGAGTTTGAAAGGAGGTTACTTATATATGTGCATATATCAATTTAACAGATTTATAAAGTGTCCCTCATCACGTTGTAATTCCATGGCAGTTGTCAATAAAATAACAAAGACAAGATACAATAAATGCATCAAAGCAGTACAAACAGAATTAATATAATACCAAACAGCCAAAAAGAGCAGATTAATCATAGACTAAGCACCTGTTCCATTTTTTCCCAGTCCAGAATCTGACACATATGTGGAACTCCAAGTGCTTTGTACAGTAGATGAAGCTTGGTAAACACAAGGAGCTATTTTCCTTTCCATACCCAGAAACAAGGACATGGATCACTAAATCCAGGATTGTGATGACTAAATCTGCATTTCATGATTATTATTATTTTTTAAATGTTTTGAAGCTTTTCACATCTGAAAGTGTCAGTTGCAGAGCAGGAACAGTACAGTCCCCCCTACAAACTGTATTTAATATATTGATTATTTGCTACTAAAATATGCAGAAAACTGGTGAAATTGCTTTGTTTAATTTCAAGTGTGTACATTCAAGTACTGGGTGTACATTCAAAAATTAAGTTCTTTGCAAAGCTGGTTGCTTTTAAACCACATTCAGCATCTAGGACAGTGGGAAGTGTGGTTTTAGAAATTATATATAATGTATACTGTAGTGTATTTGAATCCATACTAGGCAAGAGCTGTCTGCTTGTGTGTCTGCTTGGAATGCTGCCAGCTTTGGACAAGACATAATAATCATTAGTTCCTGTCCCTGCATTAAAACAAGGCTTTAAAGCTGCAAAATGTCTCAGCTTTGATACTGTAATATGCACGAATCCATCCAGGCCCATAAAATTATATCTCTGCCCACCTTTCTCAACTGCCAGATGGAGATTAACAAACTGGAGGACTGCCACAGTCGAACAGTCACTGTTTCACCCTATGTGCTCAATTCCCAAATGTCAGTATTGCCAAGCTGCTGAATACATTTCGAGATCTTCCTTAGCTTGGCAAAAAAAAAGCTTAGCCCAATTGGTTCTAGATTTTCAGTTTCCTATCATTATTTCAGATTAAAGGAATGTTTTCTTAAATAAAGGCTGATGAGGAAAAGAGCCTGCTTTTCATTTGCAAGGGTCTAAAAGCCTTAATTAAATGTACCGAAGAATAATAATATGCACTACTTCAAGGCCTGCAATCCAACAGAGTGGTATAAGGGAGAATCATAGACAGCCCTGCAATCCACATCTTACTAGCTTTCAACCACTTTAGTCAGTTGTTACTCCCACTAGGGGTGCCAACCTGAATAAAATATTGGAGGGGTAAGCCCCGCACTGCATAATCAATTACATGATGTGGCACATGCACACCATCTGAATGGCAATGCCCATCAACTTTGGGGGCAGGGGTCCCTAGCAGTTGGTTCTTATGACTACCACCATGTTTCAAATGCACAACTGAAGCCGGGAGATGGCCTCCCATCCCAGTGCCATACTAAGACAGTTCACTGCTTGAACCCAGTCACAAATGGTGAGACTGCAACAGGTCTCTGCTGAAAACTTAACAAGTCTTGCTTGTACCATTCAGACTATTCATGCCTCCACCATTCTCTCTTTCATGAAGCCACTTATAATAAATCTACTTTTTAGCTAAACTCACTTGTATCCAAGGCCAGGAAGGAAGGAAGGTAGACAGACAATACCACTGAAATCCATATACTCAGAAGAGAGGTGAACAGACTACAGGCTTATGAGAGCTACTTACATTTTTTACCAAAACCCAGAGATCTGCCAACTGAAGGCAGGTACGAAACACAAACATTTAGGATTAAAGAATGCCAAGCCCAGAAATGTATTAGGAACATCAGAACTGAACTCACAGTTCTGCTACTCAAAAATCCACTCCTAGTTATATTCCCCACCCCTACCCCTGCCAGCTTTCTTCATGCCAGTAATGAAATTAAGGATGGGGGCGCAGAGAAACATTTTGATTGTTATTGTTAAACAATTGAGAGTACAAAATTATTTCCAATCTATTGCAAATCACTCCTAGATCTTTTAGTAGATCCCAATCTATATTCTGCCTGCCCCTGATACTGACACATTAGTCTCTTTTGAACTAGAATATATATGCAGCATGGGTCAGGAAATGTAAATAATAATAATAATAAATGTTGGTCGAAATGACATTTTGAGCTAAGTCTCTCCTATTCCAAAGTATTTTCCATGCGCCAGTAGTTTCAGATACTCTTAATAAATGCAGAACATCAGACTTCCACATATATACACTATTGTATGAAAACACTATCTTAAATGTCTCTCAGCTCTTTGAAATTACTTATTTGCCTTTTTCAGAAATCTTTGGAGACACTTCCCCCTTGTTTTAAACCTTTATAAACAGATACACATTCAAACAATTCTCTTAAAATCATTTACAGATCTACTCAAAAATAATCCCCATCAAATTCAATGGTGCTTACTCCCAGGTAAGTAGTACAGGAGTGCAGCCTTCCTTTCCCATTCATAGTAGTGTTTCAGTACTAATGACTGAAATTTCCCTCTCCCCCCCTCCAATAACAGGAGGGAGGATTTGTTTTAAAAAATCAAGCCTAGTTAGGGTGCAGTGATTTAAATCAAGGCAATTTAAATCATCAAGAAAAAGGGGAAATTTAAGTCAATTTTCCAACTGCATGATTCTGTACAAGTAGACATACAAATTTGTTGCTATGACAAATTAAAGCATATCTGTTTGCAACTAAACAGAGCTATTATGCTACCAAGCATGCAACATACTTTTTTTTGTACTATAGAACTTAAATATGCCTAGGAGAAAAACTGAGAACATGAGGTTTCCAGTTTATCCCTCTCCATGAGCACCAAGCAACGCCATTCACTTGGCCTATGAGCCCACCTAGATGTGATGAACAGGCCATGGCTATTATTCACTGGATTTCTTACCCGCCCTTCATCATATTTTCCAAGAATTACTCTAAGAACACAACCTTCTCGGGCTGGTAAGACGGTGGCAAGATGAGCTCCTCATACATTGTGGCTTCTGGGCAAGTTGGGTCATCCAAGGCCATCCAAGCCTACGACCAGAACTTGGAATCTGACTCTGGGCCATACCAGGTAGATACTCCATCACAATGGTGACAATTTCCTGGCGCCCATCATATAACTGGAAGCCTCTGCAATCAAACAGATTTCCTTTGGGTTCTGCTGATCCAGATGAATTCAGAAGCAATTGCCTCACTATCCAGGGAGCAGGCTAGGATAGCAAGGATCATTCTGTGACTAACAAAAATTGAAGAGGCTGTTAGGAATCACGTCAGTTGTCTCAAACTTGCACTGGTAAGGAAATCAGAACCAACCCAGGGTGCATAATTGTGCCTAATGACATACCAAAGAGATCTCAATAAATTGAGTTGTAACACAGCTTGTCTAGACAGGGGGGTGGTGTGATCTAAGTTTTAAAGATAATCCAGCATGACTGTGTTTTATAAATAACTTTTCAAAGCTATTCCACTTCTACTTTCAAGTGGCAATCAGCAATCCTGGCTGGTCAGTTACAGAGCAGCCCCTAACCCCTATAGGTAGGAAGTATTAGCAGCTATGGATTAAAAGATTAGTTGGATTAAAAAAAAATCATTAGGCTTGCATCCCTACAAAGTCCAAAAACAACAAAACAATTTCAACAGATATTAAACTGATTATTACTGCTGGTGTGAATGGGCACTGTGCTTAGTTTGCACACATTTGTGTCCCAATTGAATTGCTACTTACCACACTGCGTGCATTTCATTGCCATCTAATCCCAATTTTTATAAATTTCCCCCTCTACACCAAATAAAGAGAGGTGCCAGCAGGAACTCCAGCTTTTCAGCAGTGTGACCTTTCCTGCCAAGGGGAGATGCTGGCTGTCACTGACAGACTTAATAAATTAACTTTGCACCAACTTTGGAAAAATGCTCCGGCTCTGGTGATCCTTCACGAGAAGAGAGTTTAATAAAAGTGAGGCGACTCAAGTATAACTCCCTATGAACCTGGATACAATAGCTAAAGCATAGGGGTAGGTTCTCTAAAACCTATTGGCTTCCATGAGATTTAGGTAGCCTAAATGTCTGCAGAACTGCAGCATAGAGCATTTTATGGATTTAAAAATGGCACTTTGAAGAGTGCCCAGAAGGCAATGTTCAGCCGATAGGGTAGCTTCATTAGAAAGCAAGCCATTGCATTCTGTGTAAGCTTCAGCTTCGAAACAAATTGTTCTTAAAGAAACCCTCTCTTTTTAAAAACGTAATAAATATATATAGTAAGTAGGCTTTTGGATAAGTACCAAAGAAACTGTGGCCAAAGAATTTGATACAAATATACCTTGATGGGGCGGTAATCATTAAATGCTGAACTGTGAAATGTAATGCCATCATTATTTTCAATGCTTATTTTACACATGCTGTGTCTACTCACCCGTATACAATCCCATCCCATTACATTACGGTTAGTGCTTTCAGACTTTCCTTTGCACTAGGCTTCATAATACAAACAGCAGCACCATTGCTTTATCATCCAGTTACACATAAGGCACTTTAATTTACAGGTAAATGCTGCCTGTTTTGGTTGGTTGGTTGGTTGGTTGGTTGGTTGGTTGGTTGGTTGGTTGGTTGGTTTTTAATAAGGTCAGCTACGGGGGGGTAGGGGTAGGGTATTGATAGACATCAGTATTTAACAGCCTTGAAATTCTTGGCTGACTTGATATAAATAGTATCATATACTAAGTGTGCATCAGTTTGGTAGGTACTCCAAACAACTAGATTAATTGGGGGGATTCAGGGAAGGTTCTCGCATTCCTGGGTTGGATTGCACCATTAACAAGGCATGTCAAGCCAGGTCAGAGATCAACCATCCAAGTAGCTCTCCCCCCTTGTTTTTTTGTTCCCAAAAAGTTAAAACCCGCAACCTCCCTGTCCCCCCAAAACAAGCACACTTCTTTGTGAGAAAGGAAATGAAACTGAATGGGGAAACACTAAGAGGTCAAGAGGGGAGAAGCTTTAAAGCATGGGCTGTGCCTGGAAAGAGCGGAGGAAAGGTAGGTGTGGATAAGCCTTTAGTTTGTTTCAAAACGGCATGAATACTGACCTGGCCATACCCCCTGACATGCAAATTACTTATTCATGGTTCAGGATGTCCAGGGAAATGTCTATAGACACTAATTGTTAGGAAATGGTTTGGAAGGGGAAACCCATTAGAGCCCAGGAAAGATGACATATCTTCCCCTCTCCCAGGAAAGGGGGACTGGAAGAAGGACTGGAAGCAGTAGAAGGAGGAAAACAGAAAATCAAGACACGGACACAGAGAGAAAGTGAGCTGAAAACCACTGTTTAAACTGAATTCACCTAGTGGGGTGCTAGCATCTCTTTCTGGGGATCTGGTGTGCGACAGTGGTCGGGAGTCTGCTAGGGACTAAGACCATAAGAAGAGCCTGCAGGGTCCTGCTCAGCATCACAGTCACCAGCCAGGCACCTAAGGGAAGCCCGAAAGCAGGACCTGAATGCAAGAGCACTCTCCCCCTCCTATACTTTCCAGTAAGCAGTATTTTGAACCATTGCTGCCTCCAGTGCCTAGCCATCAAGGTTTGTAGCCATTGATAGCTTTTGGTTCCATTAATCCATCTAATCCTTTCTTTACAGGCATCCGAGTTGGTGGCCATCACTACCTCCTGTAGGTGCAAATTCCCTAGTTGTGAGCTGCCCATGTGGGTGGGGTGAGCTGGGGCAAGGCACGCTGCATGGAGCCTCGCCACCACCTCCCCGTCAGCTGTAGGGTGGCTAAGGGAAAGGCAGCGGGCAGACACAAGCCCCGCACTGCCGTTTCAAGTAGCATGAAGCCTGCAGGCACCTGAGCCACCATGCCATTCCCAGGAGAGACACGTGGCTCGGGCACACTGTAGGTCCCAAAGTAAGTGCTGCCCTCCGCTGTTGGCGCCCAGTGCCCCCCCCAGCTGTGCCTCTGCATGCCAATCACTGAGCAATGCCTGCAGTGTCCCAGCTTCAGCTACCATCTGTTTCCACAGCCAACTCACAAAGCTCACCAGTAACACCTCTCTCCCCTGATCACTTCTTACCAATGGTCTAGTATTGCTTCACTTCATTTGTCACATGCTGTTGTGTGAAAATTTAAAGGTAGACCTTATTCTCCAGGTTTCTTACCTAGCAGCCAAAAACAGTAGCCAGGGAGAAGAAATGAATAAAATAATTTGTTGCTCTTCTAGCCTCTACATACTCATCAAAATAGCAGGGTGGTACAGATGGGAACTAGAAGATACACACACACACACACACACACACACACTAACAGGAGGAACTTTATCACAAAGCACACAATTTGAAAAATAATCAAGTAGCATGAATAAAATGGACTGTACTCAGAAAACACATCCCCACATATGGTAAACAGTTTGGGCAGCTACAATATGTTCAGAAAACCAGTAACCTGGCAGTGTGATCTTCACAAAACCACAATGTCCCTGAGGAGCACATAAAAAGTTCTGAAAAATAAGAAATAGCTTATGAAAGCCAGTCTGTCTATTAGAGAAAGTAAGGGTCTTTGGATAAATGTGACTATGCAGTACAATTATATAATTTTGTGCCATGAGCTGAAATTAACTTCACTTCTTTTTGGACAGTGCAATCAGAAGTAGACATGCACTCCTAGGTAGATGAGGACTGCAGACTGATCTATAATCCTTCCCTCAAAATCTAGGGGGAAAGAAATCTAGAAGGAAGTCAAAGTCATAGCCCCCAACCAATTTATCACTAAAAAGGACAGTCTAGAATAAAAAAAGTTATAGGAAGAAAGTTTGCATCTTCAGTTACTACTTTAAAAACAAATATAAATAGAGGCATGAGACTGAACTGTATCCCTTCACAATGAAGATATTTTATGGAAACAGCTGGTACACAGTGCATGAGATCATTAGACAAAAGTTTGTATCTTCAATATCAGCAAAAGAAATTAAGGGAAATTTAGGATGTACACAACATACTTTTAAATAACCCCCCCCAAAAAAAAAGAATCCTGGGAACTATAGTTTAACTCTCACAGAGCTACAATTCCCAGCACTCTTAAATTACAGTTCCCAGGATTCTTTGGTATAAAGGTAAAGGTACCCCTGCCCGAACGGGCCAGTCTTGACAGACTCTGGGGTTTGTGCGCCCATCTCACATCTAGAGGCCGGGGGCCAGCGCTGTCCGGAGACACTTCCGGGTCACGTGGCCAGCGTGACAACGCTGCTCTGGCGAGCCAGAGCCGCACACGGAACGCCGTTTACCTTCCCGCTGGTAAGCGGTACCTATTTATCTACTTGCCCCCGGGGGTGCTTTCGAACTGCTAGGTTGGCAGGCGTTCTTTGGTATAGATGTGTTCAAATTGTGCATGCAATCTTAACTTCTAAATATCTGCTTAATATTTAAAAAAATAGAGAAGCCACAAACCATCTCATGTCCTATAATGGCATGAACATATTTAGCGTGCTATAATTATTTTACTATCACGGTGAGAAATTAATCACCCCAGTCACTCTAGCACACAAAAATAGTTTAACCCTAAGTGTCAGCTTCTTGACTGAAACAATGTTGTATGACAAAAGCTGGGTGTTCATATATGTGTTTTGAGCCAAAACAATTTCAGGGTATGCCAAATAATCACACACCTGTTAACGTCAATTTTTGTGCTCTAATCATGTGAATTTAACTACTTCCAGCACCTCCAGCTGTTGATCATGAGCAGATGCAGAGCAGCCATAAGGGAAATCTCTTAGAATTTCAGCATCACTGATCAAAAAGTGGCAATGAAGAATCTCCCGGGTCCCACAATAAGCCAGTCCTTGAGTATAGCAAAATAATAATGCTGTTTGCTATCAACCGGCAAATGGCATAGTAGTGCCACAACTGGCATTTGGCATCCATTATTTTATCCTGCAGATAGCTCATTTGTCCCCACTCTTCTAAACTGTTCCCTAAATCGCTACACGTCAAGATATACTTTCCTCTCATTGGAATTATTAAACTGAATGAACGATAACTCTGAGTTTGCCTCTGTTCTATTTGTGACTCTGCTCAGATGAAATGCATGAGGCCAATAACCAAAACACCAACAGCAAGTTCAGAACAGGCTTACAGTAGCGCATGTGGATGGTCTGTTCAGAGATGCTGAGTAGGGGTGGCTTCTCTCACACACATTTCACATCTCAGTGCTCAACACAGCTTAAACAATGAACTTCCTGAATTCCATAACATTATGGTTGCAGTTCTGCCTGGCGGTACACAAAATGTGCTTGCTGTAATGGCTTGATCTGGTATGGCACAGCCTATTTCACCCATGCAAACCTTCACAGGAGATTGCAAACATAATGAAAGTGCATGTACTAACTTACCAATACGTTAGGTTCACAAGTTTGGTAGCGTTACCAACACCAACATAATTGCCTAAGCAAACATATTTGGGTTACACAGCCTCACATTCATATGGAGAAGAGTAGCAATATATGAACTAAAAATAAATGGATACAACAGATCGTAAGACTGATCATGAGAGACGGCCTTCTTGGTGATTACTTCCAGAATTTGAAAATTCCTCCCTAGAGCAGTTAGACTGGCTCCCTCCTTGTGGTCCTTCTACTGGCAGGTAAAAGACTTTCTCATTCCAGCAGGCTTTGGGGAACTGGCTGCTTTTAACAAAAGGGCTGTATGGTTTTGAAATTTTAATAGTTTTAATTCTATCAATGTTTAATTGCTTTTAATTATTGCTTTTGTTTATGTTTTGAGCTGTTCTTATTTTTATCTGTAAGCCACCTTGAGTCCCTATCAAGGAAAAAGGCAGGGTATTAATAAATGGATTATGATAATGATGATGATAAGACTGTAGTGATTCCAATTTACCAGCAGCTCAACTATATACTGGAAAACGTAATCATGTATTGGAAAAAGGTAAACATATAAATACGTATTGCGTTTTTTGAGGGGGGTATTACTTTTTTCAGGGACCTTCCTCTTCTATACTGAGACTGCCATGAAGTTGTTACATCACGTCCCCTTATTTACCTTCCTGATCTTTTTCAAACTAACAAAATCTCTTCTTAGTATCTCAAGCAACTAGGCCAACACAGCAAGCAGAGTTAGAATGGGTTGCTAAATATTGGGTCAATGTGATTATCAATCCAACACCATCACAAACCAGACACACAAAATGCACTGGCTGCTTTGCCTCACACACTGATCCACAATGGCATATTTCTATGTGCCAAGGAGGCGTTAACATAACGCTGTCCCGCAATGAGATTTATAATCACCTTTGCAGACTAACTTTTATAAATGTCTCAAAGGATTGCTGACGTTTAAAACACCTTTTGCATTCAGTGCTTTCTCCCTCTCTTTCCCAACAGCATGTTTCTAATTTCTAGAGCTGTCAACCAATTAAAGATTTGAATCAATTAACTGTCTGGCTTCTAAGTGGCTAATCGATCTGTTAACCAATTAATTTTTTTTAAAAAAATCACATATTTCAAAATTTCAATAAAGGTGACTCAATCAGACCTTTGAATAAAGATGACAATCTCTCCAAACTGTCAATACAGTTTTGAAATACTCACTGAACATTGGATACAGGCCAGAAAATGGAACCTGCTTTAAGCTTATTTTTCATGAGATTTGCCCCATATGCTACCCTTTCCTGCCCACCCAAGTGCTGTTGAGAATTCCAGACTGCGTAGTGGAGTTGATAAACCATGCACAAAAAAGCACAAAGCTTGCTACATGAACCACACTGATGCATCTTGACATATTTATCTTGCAACACAGGTGTGAACTTAAAAAAAAATGGGGGTTCTTCAATAACTTTCAAATTACTCAGCATTTGCTACTTGTCAGATCCAGTAATCGGAGAACAAATTTAAATTTGGAGTTAAGAGCTTTTGTGGAACCGTTGTATAGAAAGTGGGCTTCTTAGGGCAGAATGACCCCCCCCTTAACACCCAGAGTAGCTCACGGTAGTGATCTCTACCGTTGTGAGTCCATTCCTTGTTTCAGTTATACACACTCTTGTGACAGTAATCCATGCCTGTATGTTAGTGTGGGGTTTCTAGAGCTCTGGAATTTTATGCAGCAAAAGAGAATAAAGGGATAGTAAGTGGGTCAAAGTTAGAGGGTTAAACCACTTTGTCCCATTTCTAGTTTTCAGTACTTTACCTTTAATAAAACATCTAAAGATTTTAGTGACTCCCTTGAACATACTTGGCATGAACAAAACAAAGTTATATAGCTCCAGATTCAGTTTTTCATGCCCTGTTATTTCATAAGCGGTTCAAGTGCTGGAATATTCTGAAGCCATGTGAGCACTTTTCAGCAAATATGCACAAGTAAAAGGCTGCAAAGATCCATTTATTTTATTATCTTGCAGTATCTATAAGACAAAGACAGGGACTGGCAGCACAATCTGATGGCATGTTTTGTGACCCTGTCCAGTTGTAATATATGGAACTACTAGGAAGTAATTCTCACTATTTGCAATGGAGATTAGTTTCTACTAAGTGTGTTCAGGACTACAGCCTGAAAGTTTAAACTATGGATGGTGTGTGCTGTAGTAGTTCTGAACAAGAGAGTTTTTAAACCAGAGAAGACAATTTATTTTAATTACTCCATAATTATCACCAAATGATGCTTTTACATTCTAACAAAGTGATCTAAATATGAAATTTGATAGAAGAATGTTATTTTAGCACTAGCCTGTATTTCTAGACAGTGTTCCACGGTTACTAAGTGTAAAAAAAAAGAATTTTTATCTGCTACATATCATTTGATGATACTTAAGAGACTGCATTTACTTTTAATTTATATCTCAATTGCTGCTATATCACTCTTTATTACAGGCCCAATGAAAATATATAAAGTTGATAGTCTTGCATAAGTCACAGTACATCAGGAATTATTTGTGAAAATGATCTGCTTCTTTTTCAGAGGGGAATAAGAAATGGGAAGGTTTATTATGAAAATCTGTATCATGCAATGAGTCAAGATCAAATTTATCACTCAAAGTGAGATAAATTGTGATTAGGGTTCTGCAGTATGAAATAACAGCATCCAACTTAAAAGACATTGTCAAGGTCTGGCATGTTCTATCTAAAATTGTCGGGTTGTTGACTGTCAGCCTCCCAAGGTTTCTATATCTAATGAAAGAACAGATCCACTGGGACTTCTGGTGGCAAGATTAAATTTGGTTAGTCTCAGGAGATCATACCTCTTTGCTTATTTATGTATTTAAAGCATATTTACCCTGCTGTAAAGCCAAAAAAGACTCCCAGGGTGGCTGACAAAGATAAGTAACAAGATGTTTCACACATACCTCTAATGGCACATGATGGTAGCAGACCCACTTAAAACTTGACATAAAAAGTGGGAGGTGGAACAAAAAGGGAGGGAGGTATTTGCACGTACACACACACACACACATTTAAAATACAGTATATTGATAATCAGATCCTTTCATTTGTAGATCTAAAGCCCCAGGACTGAAACTGACCAGATTTGAAATTCACAACCCTGTGATACAAGACTATCCTGGAATTATCAGATATATACTGCCAGAGGAAGAAAAGACTAGTAGCCAGTACTATTCTTCTGGAAAAAGAGGTGGCAGAGCTCACCATGAACTTCTCCCTTGTTCTCTCAGAATGGCAATGCCGCCCACCTGAGAGGTGCTGGAGCTGAGCTCTGGATTGGGGGGTGGGGGAGCCCTGCTAGTAGCGTTTAAATTTCCCAAGTATCATCACAACTGTGCATGCCCGTGTAACAAACATTCCATACTTTCGAAATTTTAGCTGGCAACCATATCGCAAAACAGCACCTATCAACACACACATATTTATTAACCCAGAACATCCAGACAACAGTGTACTACAAGCAGATGCCTGCCCGGCAAATCTCTCCAGATGACTCAGGTAAGAAAAACAAGCCAGAAACCAAACAAAAAAAAACCCCTAAGGATTTTTAGCTAATCTGAGCAGGCTAAAGATTCCTTTCTGACCTCGGATATGTTTTGGGTTGCCATAATTTGCCCTTTGTCCAAGATTGCTATGGTCCCATTTCAGCTGCGAACAAGAGTCCTGTGTATAGCCAGACAATCATTTATCAGAACATTTATCATAACATCAGTCTTTCCAGCTAGTCATCAGAATAAAGGAGGCTACCCAGCACATTGCCACAACACATAAAATGGATTGTATTTTAACCCAATAGTCCTAAGAGCCAAATTCTCTGAGAAGCACTCAGCGGTTTTGAAAAGGCGGTGTTTTTTTAACTCCCCCAATTACAAAATGTTCATCCGTGCTACCTTTTCAACCCACATTTGCTACATGTGTTACCGTCTGCTGTATCTTCTCTCCAATGCCATGTGAAACACATTAAGCAGTTTCTTTCACCACAGAATTATTCTGGCAAGCAAACTGCATTTCTCCAACGAGAAAGAAAATATGCATTCCTTTACGAGTAGAACAGATTCCTTAAAACAGAAATGGCGAACCTGTGACACTCGAATGTTGTTGGACTCCCAGCTTCCATCAACCCCAGCCAGGATGGCCAATGGTTTAAAAAAAAAAGGATTAATAAAAGTGAGCTGTATTCCAACAACATCTGGATGGTCACAGATTCCCCACCCCTGCTATAAAATAAGCTACAGTGAATTTTCGCTGAGCCAACCATTTTCTCACTTTACTGGCAGGTCTCACGTCTGTCCAATGTCTTGCCTGGAAGAACTGAGGGGCAATATTTGTAGCAGTGTACACAGAGCATTTCTTTCAAGATAAACAGATCAAGTATAATAAGACTCAGGAGGAGGGGAGGGGAAATAGTGCGTCATCTGCAATTTCCATTTTTTCCATTTAAATCAGGAACTGATTGAATACACAGCCGGGCTCCATATTCATCTTCCGCCAGTATAAATTACTGGTTTGTATAGTCTAAGCCTCCAGGATAAACATACAATTTCTGAATCACTCATATCCCAAACAAGCATTTCATGCTTTTCTGAGCCACTAAACTTGCCCTGTTTACATAGCCCCTTCTCTCATACCACAACCTATATACAAGCTATCTACATTCAACTGTCATTGTACGAAACTGTTTCACCAATGAAGCTCTCAGAAGCACTGATTGTGCACAGATGTTTGTTCCAAAGATACATTCTTTCTGACTGTGCTCATCTTTAAAAAAAAAAAAGCTGAATTCCTTATTTACCCCACAAAGCTCCCTTTCTGACTGCACCCTTAAATCAAATGGGAGTAGCTTAAGGGAGAACACAAATGTCAAAGCAGTCAGAAAGCTGGCCATCTTCCTTCCCTCAAAAAATAATAATCAAAATATTCCAAAATTAGACAACACAGCATTAGGAAATAAAGTCAGAGCAGGAACAGAATGAAAGACTCAGTGGACAGCTCACACTTCCCTGGAGTTTCTCTGTTCTTTCCTGTATACCATCTGTTCACATAAATCCATGCTCTGCCAATTATTTTTGCCATCTCTGATTTATTCAAGCAAACTATTACCTGTTGTAATAATATTAGAGTAGGCTCAGACACACACCCCCTCCCTGCTGAGCGAGGGGATATTTTCACAGTCACTTCCAGTCTGATCCCATGCAGATTTACTCAGAATTGCCCTACTGATTTCAATGGAGCTTGCTTTCAAGTAAGTACAATGTGAGAGTGTAACCCAGCCTGGGATGTTATGCTTTTTCTTTCAGTGGACTTGCCACATTATTCCAAAATATGGTGCTGTAGCTGCTCAGTAGCATTAAAAAGGCCATTTGAACACACTTGCAGACACTAGCCTTGACTGCTACTTCCTATATTCCAGGGCTGAATATAGGTTTTTGGAATAATTTTCTGCTGAGGCCCTGGTCACCTTGCATAGGAAATCTTGTGAAGCCACTAGCGTTGCATTTGGCTAACTGTTCCTAACCACAAGAACTTTAAAAACCTTTTTCAAAAACCTTAACCCTACCCATTTGGATGAATAGATGCTGAACCCCTTCAGAAACTGGGATAAGACAAAGAAATTATCACCCTTTGTCTCAGCCTATGCAGCAAATTCAAAAGAATTCAATGCATTCTGTATCTTCAAAACAGCTTTCCTTTTAAGCTGGATCATTCTAATAGCCACCTCCAGAAGCTATTGTTCTAAGGCACCTCTTTTTGAAACCAAGGACAGAATTTGATTGAGGTTTGTTTCATATTTGTACTCCATAAATCACAACAGAATGTTTGCTCTGCATGGGCAAGTTCAATTCCTAGCCCATTGGGAAATACTTTCTCCATGAGTCTCCAGGGTTTTAAGGTCTACTGATAAGGCTCTACTCCAAAGAGTATCTTTATGGGCGCTAAAATTATTTTATGTCAGGAGCAGAGCCTTTCCAGTTGTGGCTCTGTAGCTGTGGAATACAGTCTCTCAAAAGGCCTATCTAAAAAATTTAAATTGTTTTATTAACACATTCTATATGTATTGTATTTTAAAGTTGTTTTATTGTGTGTAAAATAAAACAACTTTAAAATCCAATACACCCGGTTAATATTTCACCAGATACAAAGAAAAATAAACTAAAAAGGCTATCATGAATTCAATGCCAAGGGTTTTAATAGATAAAGTTCAGTTTGGGGTCTTGCCCTGTTCATCTCAAATGCAAGTGCCTACAATAATCAAAGGTAATGTTGCACCATGAGATAACTTCTTAAAGCTTTTTAAAATTAACATGAAATAAAAAATAGAAACAAATAAATGACCATAACTAAATCTGGGGATGTCTCAAACTCTAAATTCTGTAGCCAGTGCTCTTGGAATTAATTGCACCACAGATGCTAATTGATGCAACTGTTATACTGTTGGTTACCCATGAAAATCACTTTAACATACTATATTATATTGGGGGATTTTAAGCAGGTTAAGGAATTAACCACGCAACTGACATCATGTCAAAGGATCATTTGTAAGGAGGCGAAAATGACAGCAATGTGGTAGGCAAGTGGGACTTCTCACATTATTTTGTTCAGTGATTGGTAGAAGAGCTGACAGCTGAATTGTCATCTCTGCAACTCACATCAGGAAGAGAAAGCCTACAGGCTTGTCAAAGATACCAGGAGCAGACAGCCTTAAATGATCACACCATTTGCTCACAACCGGTTGGAATGTTACCAACTATCAGGCCTTCTATTCAGGAGGCAGGATGCTCCGTAAGGAGAGTAGCCCGCTAAAACTTCTAGAATTCACATTTCAAGGTGCCAAGCCCTGACAGACTGTAGACTCAGCACTGGTGGTGCAATTACAGTTGAGTCAAAACAATGATGAAGGCTCTAAAACCCCTGTAAAAGGGGGAAAGTATCTCATCTTGAAATACTTCTTTATTTTGTCTCCTGGCCCAGCACTACCTTCACTGCAAGAGATAACATTTGCAAGCCCCAATATATAGCAAAACATTTGCACTTGCGGCAGCCACAAAGCCCATAGCCTTCTCCATCACTGAACAGCCTTGTAGCCAACAGCATGGATAACCAATATGGTGTCCGCATTCCAGCTATTATTGGACTATATCTCCCATCACCGCCACTAGCCGTGCTGGCTGGGGCTAATGGAGTCCAACATATGGACAGCACCACATTGGTCATCCCTGAACTACAGTCAAGTGGCTTTTCCTTTTCTTATTCCCTTTCAAGACTTACAATAGCAGAAGTATAGGACTCTATTTTTGAACATACACAAGGGCAGGCACGAACAGCCATGCACACTTTGGAAGGGAGAGATATCTCCAAAGCAAGGGCGTAGTCTCAAAGATAAGTCTACCCTAACTGAAAAATATCAGGGGGAAGTAACAGACATAAGAGCACAATTAGTATCACCTGCAGTGTCTGCAAATCAAGCTGCCATTATTTATCTGTTTGTTTCATGAAATTTATACGTATACCCCTTGATTGTGTGTGTGTGTGTGTGTGTGTGTGTGTGTGTATCGTCAAAGCAGATAAAACAACAAAATCAAGAAGAATTCACAACCATACTTTCAAACATGCAAAAGCTAAAATACTAAAATAGATTAAAATAACCTAAACTTTGTAAACATCCAGGTAGGCTTGTCTAAAGAAGAATGTTTTTAGCAGGCACCGAAAAGGGCATACAGGAACAAAAAGCTAGCAATCCTAGATAATTGTTTTGTGGGGACTCTGAAGCACACTTGTGTCACATTGTCCACAAGGTAGAGAATATTTTTAAAGGGTCTATACAAGTGAGATGTGCTTAATGGACATTCTTTTAAAAAATTGGCATCTTTTACCAAGACAGATTAGATACCTAATACTTATTTGTGTTGCTACGGTCCTAAAGTTGTTGGGATTATTATTTTTTATTAAAACCCCCCAAAATAACGGAATTCTAGATGAATTTCAAAACCAGTTTCTATTTGTTCTTCATTTGTTAGAGCAATGAATCTCGGGTTTCTTTTGAAAGACTATAGTTGGGTCTACTAGGATTTCACCACTGTGAAGAAAAGAATGTAACCCTGGATGGTATTCATTTCCTTTTATTGTAGGGTTCCCAAAAAGCCCTGAACCAAACAAACAGAGAAGCAAACCACATTCAGCTTCTCCTACTGATTTAAAAAACTGAGCATCTAAAGAAGTGAAGCCCATCTGCCAAGTTCACCCACATATGAAGAATTTTTGTCTGAGCCTACAAGTTACATTGTATAATCGCAGTGTTTTTCCAAGTGGCCTCTGTTGGCGTCCAGAGGGTCACCGCATGCTTTTGCTCATAATTTCCCAGGGTTTTCTAGCCAACCAAAATAAAGCAAAGACTGCAAGCTTTGACAGACAATGTTTGGGTGCCTCTTCAATAAGGCACACATTCCACAATCCACTTTATACCACAGGAGTCACATTGATTTGTGTAGTATAGATTACTATAGTATAAACATATGGATTGTAGTCTTCAAGCCTTCAAAACAAAAACAAAAAAATGCATGAGTTTTCCAGAGTTTGGGGTTGGGAAGTTCTCCAAAGGACATTCTGGATGCAAGTTCCTACCTTCTTTCATGTCTCGTGTGAAAAATGGCTGCAGGACTGACCATAGTAGAAATTCTCCATCCCATTCTCTCTGCGCAGCCCACACAGATGAAGTATTCTAAGAATATATTTATTCTAGCTGGATATAAATCTGGACCTGCGCACCGTGCACACCAGGTAAATTAAAAAATTAATGCATGCACCCATCATATCTGATGCATAGTTCAGTATTATGCTCAAGTAGAAAATGTATCACAAGAACCATTACTTAAACTCCACCAACAGCATGTAAATTCATAGTTTTAAGGACTCTGAGGACAGTGGTCTCATAGCATAAATGATTGTACATCTTGCCCCCTTCTGCTTGTGCCTGCACAGCCATTTTTGAAGGACCTGACAGACAAATCCTGAATCACTATGCTGCGAAATGATCAGGATGAAAAGATTAGCAGGTCTTTTCTTACGTTTTCTCATTTTTCACATATGTCAGTGGTTCTATCTAAACACAAATACATTTGCTTTCAAGGAAAACATAATTTGTCTTGATATTACAGGGGGGAACCTTACCTGTGAAAGCATTTGTGGCCTGAAAGCCAGCTTCCTGCATACTGCTCTCCCAGAAAAGTTTGTGATTCCAGTCTTAACCTGTCCTTTCCAGAGACAGCTTCCAGAGTTGAAGCTATCAAGTCACTTCCATCTTTGCTTGTCAGTGTCCATTTCTTCCCTGCAAGCTGGTATTTGGCATCATCCAATTCCCACCTGTTCCCAGGTCCCTTGAGCCCTTCAGTAAAAAGGATGTGCGTCAAATTCAAATGGTAAGTGCAGATCACATGCCTCAACCGTCCTGCCAGAGAATTTTGGCCACTGTGTCCATGTAAACGAAAGCAGTCATTCCACACATTGTTTTTTTTAAATTCTCTTTCAAACTTTAGTTCTAGTCCTCTGCTCAGAAAACATCACTGGGTTTGCTTGCTTACTTTCCTTAGGATTCAGCCAGATGTGGTCTTCATTTGTCTTCTGTGTTCTCTTTGAGCTTCACCTCCCCCTCAGGCAAGCTGAGAAATTAAAAAGGAAAAAGATGTTTCCTGATGACTTACAGCAAGATTCACAACATTCAGGGAATAAGACCATGTGCGTCTGTGCACACGCAAACACCCCATTTAGTAGGGAGTGATTGCCCACATAAAAGTAGATCCTTAGACGGAAAATACTGCAATTTTGCTGAAATGCAAAATGTGACCACACAACTCTTTGAAATGCAAAGAGAAGCAGTGCTGAAGATGTCAATATGCATCTCTGAACATGATACGATTTACATTTCAAAAGCCATATTTAGTAAGGATGGGGGAGAGAAGTACAATAACAAAACTGGAGTTAAAAGGGAAAAGTAAAAACACTCAAGGCCCTCAAGCCTATTCTATAAATTAATCAGGTCTCACCATTACCATTTTCTAAAACTCTCTTATAAAATATGACACTATGTACCACCTATTTTTGCCCTTTAGAGGTAAAACCTCAGAGAAAGCGCATATAGCAGGCTAGGAACAACTTTTGTTTTTCTTAAAACCCAAGTTGCTGAAATTATTGTTCAGCAAAAAAATTACCTTGCATTTGTGTTGGTTTTTTAAACGTTATATTTTAACCGGGGGCTGTGTCCCTGCTCGCCATGCTCACCAACCTCTGTCATTCTCCCCCTTGCATACGGGTCACTCCCATTTCCATGTCTTCTCCTTTCTCCTGTGGTGCAGCCCCCACTGTGTGTGCACAAACAGGTATTCCCACCCCTTTTCCTTTATAGTTTTAAACGCAGCTAATTATTTTGCCAAAAGGGACGCGGGTGGCGCTGTGGGTAAAACCTCAGTGCCTAGGACTTGCCGATCGCATGGTCGGCGGTTCGAATCCCCGCGGCGGGGTGCGCTTCCGTCGTTCGGTCCCAACGCCTGCCAACCTAGCAGTTCGAAAGCACCCCCGGGTGCAAGTAGATAAATTTTGCCATTAGTTATTTTGCCATTTAGGACTCAATGGTAGTCATCTACTTCTCTTGGAGAATGTAAGCAAGGTTGCAATGGGGATCCAGCTGAGGTGGGCCCCAAACCAGGCTCTACCTTAATCAGGGGAAACTGATTCCCCCCCCCCCCGGCCTTCAAAATATTACTGTATTAGAAAACCATTCTCTAGTGTTTTAATTTTCAAGAGGAAAGCATGATTCCCATAAAGCAATCTCCCTCCCTCCCTCATTCTCTCTGCTCACAATTTGAGTCTGAAGCTAGGGATAGTCTATTTCCAGAAAGGGAAAAATACTTAAGGACAAGAGGCCTTCCTATGTCGGAAGACAAGTTACACGGGCCTCTTTTCCAGAAGCCACCAAGTGCGTTCCGTCTCGTATTACATAGTGGCATAGAAGCACTCTTGAATGTGGGCTGGATCCACCCACTTTTGCTGTTGATTTAAAAGGCTGATGACGGTGACACCGCTTCAGAGCTCATGGTCTAAAGGTTTTTATGACCCGGTCAGATTCAGTTGTGTTTTTTTTAAGTGGCATTCCAGGGTGTTGCTGGCTGTGTGTTATTTATTTCCCTTTCATTATTTGTAAAACCAAAGTCTGATTTCAACTCTTGATTCCTGGAATGTCCCAAAGCATCTTTGGCAGGACTTCTGCGAATCAGTATGTTCCACACACCAATTACAACAGCAAGTGAATTTGCTATTTGAAGGAGGCATCTTATTTTAACCAGGTAGAAAAATATTGTGTTATGAGTCCTGGGAAAGTGTGACATCCTTACAATAGGTGTACTAGTCTGAGAGAACATGTGCAGACTGTGCGTAACAAATAAGAAACATGTTTAAATGCATTATGCAGAAAACTGCAAATACCTTCCCCAAGGCACTATACTTTAACTCCATTGTTTGCTCACCCCCAGTCTGAAAGGGCTATCATGTTCACAAAGAACCGTCACCAGCCTGGTGTACACATGTGGTGGATCTGTTGCCGGCTGAGGAGATATGGAATCCCAACAACATCTGGGGCAACAGATGTTCCCCATCTCAGATTTAGGGGCAACCATATCTCTAATAGTGAAGAATGTGAAGAAACTGGAAGCAGAAAGCAAGAGCTTCAAACACAGCAGGCATCGCTCTGTCAACTAGGTATTATCACCTCTTTGACTGGCAAGCAGTATATGAAGCCCCTGGACTGACTATATGTAATATAAATATGAGGAACCTGTCTTTGTGTTATTTCCTGGTCAGTACAGCAAACAGGATCCTCCTTCCTGCATTTCCCCATTTTCTAGCTTCTGGACTCACAGACGTCCATGAAGGCACAGGTCAACTCTGTATCCAGGGTGGCTGTTTACCAGTTCCATCTGGTACGCCAGCTGAGATCTTGCCTTTCTGCCCACTGTCTCACTAGAATGGTACATCATCTGGTTATCTGCCATTTGGATTACTGCAATGCGCTTTACATGGGACTACTTTTGAAGGTGACTCAGAAACAACTAATCCAGAATGTGGCTGCTAGACTGGTGACTGGGAGCAGCTGCTGGGGCCATACAGTGGTACCTCAGGTTAATAACTTAATTCATTCCGGAGGTCCGGTCTTAATCTGTAACTGTTCTTAACCTGAGATACCACTTTAGCTAATGGGGCCCCCCGCTGCTGCCACTGTGCGATTTCTGTTCTCATCCTGAAGCAAAGTTCTTAACCTGAGGTACTATTTCTGGGTTAGTGGAATCTGTAACCTGAAGCGTCTGTAACCTGAGGTACCACTGTATAACATTGGTCCTAAAAGATCTGTATTGGCTCCCTGTACATTTCTGAATACAAGTCTAAGTGTTCATGTTGACCTTTAAAGCTCTAAATGGGTTTGGCACTGTATACCTGCAGGAGCTTCTCCATCCCCATCACTGAGGTCCAGCGCTGAGGGCCTTCTGGCAGTTCCCTCATTGTGAGAAATGAAGTTACAGGAAACCAGGCAGAGGGCCTTTTCAGTAACTGCACCCACCCAACTGCACTCAGTCACTGCACCCACCTATGGAATGCCCTCCCATCAGATGTCAAAGAGTTGAACAATTATAAGACCTTTCGTAGACACCTGAAGGCAGCCCTGTTTCAGGAAGCTTTCAATGTTTTGTTTTGTCCCTTTATATTTTGCTGGAAGCTGCCCAGAGTGGCAGGGGCAACCCCGTCAGATATAATAATAATTATATTCTCTGGGCCTAAAATCAGGTGTGGCTGGCCACCTACAGACCTACTGAAATAGGTATTCTTTTCTACCTGCATATTCAGGTCAAGACATCACAGCAACAATATTCTAGAGGGCTTTGAGACTTGATCACACCATGTGGTTCCTGGTTCTAGCCACAGAATACTGACCTAGAGAAGTAAGTTGGCTTTTTATGTCAGTTCAACACCAAATTAGTTCAATAGAATACTGCAAGCACTGATTAAGTCAACAAAATCATAGAAACAAGTGCACATCAGCATGTAGCTTTCCTAAAGTCTGCCACTCCAGAAGATATTTTTACCATCTGAGCACAGTTGAGCTCTTGCAAAAAAATAGAACTCATTTATAAAATGCTTAATCATTCACAGAATAGCTTAATGAGCAGACCATGACTACAAATGTATTGAGGAAATGCTCATAGAAATTCACATCTTCCTGGAAGGTTAGATCAGCTAGTGCTGCAAAAGTCCATCTGCTGTGGCCAGCAGCTGCTCAGGAGCCAAAAGAATCTAGGGAGAAAGCCCCTACACTGTTGTATGCATTACTGGGCAAAGCGAGTTCTGGTTTGCTCCTGCAAATCAAACCATGCTGCAAGAATTAATTTGATTTATTTACACTGTCCCAGTAGTCAACATCTTCCGTCTGGGCGCTAAATAAAGAAGTGCAAATGTAGAACATTATCCAGACAAGCAAACAGAGTTGAAAGAACTGTAGACACAATCGGCTGCAGGGTGTTCCTGGCACCAAGGCTCGCAGAACTGAGACAGACAATGCTTTTTTTTACAATTTGGAATTGGCAATCTCCAAAACAAGACTGATATATGCAAGACTCTTCCACTGAAGAGAATAGAAAATGCATTCAATCATTGTCACAGGCAGTCACCTACTGCATTAATCTTTGTTATATAACAGAAATTATATGTGTACCTTCTATCTATAAACATGTGTATGTATTTCCTCCCCAACTGTACAATCTGATGCATGTTGATTCAGAAATAAATCCTACTAAGTACAAAAGGACTTCAACTGAGATTTTCTTTAACCAACTAAGCCTGCATCCATCTCTAATATCCTTCACAAAAACACACTTGCCCAAAGAAATTAACCTGGAAAGTGCTCCACCAGGGGGGGGGGAATCCTTCCATGATACTTTTAAAAAGTAAGCTCTGAAGCAAGCATGAGTAAACTGAATTCAGTTTCTAGGTAGCCTGAAGGCTCAGACAAAGGTATACTTCTTCCATTTTGACTTAGTTGTATGATAAAATCCACAAAAATGCACTGAACACTCCATAATTCCAAAAAAAATCACCATATTTAGGGCTGAAGGAAACTTTCAATCACAGGAAAAATAATAACTCCCAATATGAGAGCTTCAACAGCCTAATGAAGAAAGCAATAAGTCAGCTGCAATTTTTCTAGATAACAGTCAAGAAATATACTCTAGCCTGAAACTTTTCCAAAATTCACTTTGTTTCATAACATCTTAGCATGGAGACTAAATATCTTTCCTAACACAAAGAAGACTATGGACATATAATTCTATCCCACATGAATACAATTTGCTATTAATAATAATACCCCTCCATGTGTAATTTACCATATTTATACACTCTAGAATAGTTAGCTTTGGGGCTAAGTATAAAAAAGGAAAGGACCCATAACACTTACAATTTAGCAACTAGAGAGACGTGGTGTATAGTCATATACAATTTGACCCGTATGCTTATGCCAAATAAACTTTATGGGGTTGTCAAGATCTGAAGGTAAGAGAGGCAGGGGTTTTTTGTGGAAGAAATGGGTCTATTTAGATGTTAGATCAGCTGATAAGTTCAGATGAAGACTTCTTATCGTTTTCCATATTGTGGTTTAAATATCATTTACCAGTGAGTGCAGAATGGCAACATCTGCAAATACAACACATGTTGGAGTCTGTTTATGCACTGTCTGCATCGAGTGCTTTGGCATTTCCTAAATTATTGGAGGGAATAAATGAATCTTCTCGGAAAGCTAAATCCACAACTGCTGCCTATAAAGGCCTATGGGACTTTTGGAAAGTTGATGTTCAATAACTTAAAAGAGTTGTAGAACAGGGAATTAGAATGTGCCATACAACCTAAACAATGGAAAATTGCTTTAGAATCTATAAGGAATGTTTTATATTTGAAACTTATCCTACAAAAAATATTCTTTGGGGTATATTGGACTCGATAACATTTGTACAGGAAGGTAGTGTCAAATACACATTGATGCTGGAGATATGATGCTTGAAAGGCCTTGTTGAGAAATAAGATGTAGGCATGTCTGATGATATAGTATTTTTAATCTGAAGTTGTTATCTGTATAAATTTTGTACTGCCCAAATTAAATACATTTGTAGATGTTCATGTACTTTTTACATTATATTCCTGTATCATGGGGGTTAAAACAAAAGGGGTGCTGCAACCCTTATGGTTGCCAAGAGACTTAGACTTCAAGCCTGAAAAGGGTAAATGCTCACCATCCATTTTGCAATGGTCTGCAGACCTCACTACCCTGGTTACATTTGTATCTATAAACACCAATTTCATGTAGGTACCTATTTGGACACCTGGATGGCTTATATTGACCTTTATTCTTTAATTTTAGAGGAAAGTAATAATGGCTATTGTATTCACAATATGAGCTGACAGTGTGTATAGCTATTGCGTGTCTTTTTCTTTCCTTTTAAAAAAAAATCTATGTTAAATTTGACACTTAAAAAAGAAAAAAGAAAACCATGCACTTACCAGTGTAAATGTGCTTATTATCTTTTCGTTGTCACGAAAGTATGCCCTGCGTTTGCATATCCCTTTAAGGTATCTGAATTCTCTTAGGCTCCATCATGTTCAAGCATGGAGGTCATGTCTCCCCTCCATCAACCAAGTCTGAATACACAACCCAAAGTCTGCTGTCTAGCTAAGAAGTTATATAATTTTGGCAGTAGTGAACGCTTTGACAGCCCCATCTCCCAACTTCCCAAAGGTGTTATGTTCATTTTCTTGATGTATGTTCTATAATTGGCTGGGCCTAGCAACCTGTCATTCAAAGCCACCTGGGCGCAAAAGGCAATATAGATATGGTAGCTGTAGCCCTTTGTCTCTCACCCTACAACCAACTCCAGGGGCTACTACCAACAGCAGAGGTAATGCATTTTGCAATGACAGTTTGGCTTAGTGTTTTACTTTCCTTTAGATTGCACCTATGCACTGACTTTCTCACTTCCCTAAATAAACTGGTTAATCTGATTTCTGGACTCGACTTGTTTGTGAACACTATTGTCATTTCCCCCCTGCCCTGCAATTGCTTAGAGTAAGACCACCTGGGTTATGCTACTCCTTTAATGTGCATTACTGTACATCAAATGTACTGCTTTAATGGTTGTCAAAGGAACAAGGTGTTGCTATCCATCTTCCACAGAGGTTAAGGTTGGGCAAGACAAATTTGCTCAAACGTCAGTTGGTGGCATCCACATTAAAAACCAACACTCTTTTCCATAAACACTTTCCACTATTATTTTTACTAAAGAATGCCCAACAGGCTTTGACCGATAATAAATTAAAAGCTATTTAGGAGGTACTGACAGCAAGTCAGTACCATAGTACCAAGCAACTTTAGAACCTTTCCAGAAACATTTTTAATGCAACTGTTTAGGGAAGTTTTTAATGACTGGTTTTTAATGTATTTTCAATCTTTCATTGGAAGCCGCCCAGCCAGATGAGGGATGATAATAATAATAATAATAATAATAATAATAATAATAATAATAATAATTACAACTATTTTCTTGTTGTTGTTGAAGGCACATTTTCTCAGTACTCTGCCACTGTTTTTTCTGGTGCAGTGGATGTAATAGACAGGAAGGATGAGGAGTGGTGAGAGGCAGTGGTGGGAACCCCCAGGGGAAGAAAGTTCAGAGCCAGGGGCTATGTGGTGGAATGATGATGAGTGGTCAGATGGAGAAAAGGGAGCTGACTGGGAGGAAGAGGTGTTCAAAGCTGAAAGGGCAACAGGGTTTAGTGAGCAGGAAGAGGCTGTGGCAGAGAGAAGTCCAGAATCAAAGGCAGAAGCGAAGGCTGGAGAGGAGGGGGGGCCAAGAGGCAGAGATGAGGCAGGATCTTCTTGCTGTGACCAGCTCCCCTCCCAGGTCTCCCAGAACCTACAGAGGATCTTCAGTCCTCGCAACTGCCTCATTGAAGCAACACCTACTGCAAAGAGTTGCTGTGCTCACTAGGCTTGAGATGTTTTGTTTCTTTGAATAAAGAGTTAATCTTATTGACACTTTGTGAGTTATTACTGACCTGTTCCTGACTCCCACTTTGACAGAGCAACAGGAAGAGTGTGGAATAGCCAACATGGATTTCTACTGCCAATGGTCAGTTATTCCGATTCAAAACAATCCTCTTCCCCTGTGTCTTTCACCATTTTATTACTTTTTAAGGTATCTGTTTTATTAGTTGCTATTAATAAATTCATTTACTATTCATTATACACCTTTAGGCGCCAGGCAAAAATGTTCCTTTTTAACCAGGCCTTTGGTTGACCTGATCAACATCCCACACCCTTTTAAAATGTGGCTCTTTTGGGGGGAGGGGTATTATTGGGTTATTGCTTTTATTTTTATTTTATATACTGTGATCTTTTTATGTGAACCGCCCTGAGGCCTCCAGGTATAGGGTGGTATATAAATTCAATAAATAAAAATAAATAAAAAACAGTCATCGGAAAAATGAAATAATTATTTATTAAAATGGTTTATTAGCTCACTTTCCAGGGTTCAAGGTGGTATGTGAATAAATAAAATACATTTAACAACCAAAGGGAAATAGGAAAATGCTGCCACCTAGCACAAACAAATCTAGCCAACTAGCTAAGCAAAAGACCTAACACCCCTTCTAAAAAATCAAAAGGGGAAATCAATGATTCTAGAGGAAAGTTCATTTAACAGCCTCTGATCAATGGGTGTAAATTGCTGCTCCTTGCCATGAAAGTCCTCAGTTCCACTGAGCTGAAACTCAGAGCTGGATCTAAGAAGTAGTGGGAGATATGAATGAAAGTGTTAAATCTCTTTCCAGTTTTATTCTTCAGAACACTAAGTAATCTCTAGTTAGAAGAAACTGTGAAGAAAACTTCCATTTCTTTTTTTAATGGTTTTTTATTTTATGTGATTTTTAAATAAGAAACCTTCCATTTCTGAATGAAAGATAAAACCAATATTTTCCATGCCTGTTTGCATTGATATTTCATATACCTACATCAAACAGTACAGTACTGGTTAATATTCATCATGGATTATAATGTTTTTGGTTGGCTACTGCACAACCAAAGAGGTAGTATATTTATAATTTTAGACCTGTCATTTGCAAGTTTAATACTGCTGAAGAATTTACACTTGGATTGTAATTGTGTGAATCCCAGTTTTGCAATGGTGGAAGGACATATTTATCAATTAGATATTTGAATTAGACCAAGATAACTGAAAATATAAAGGCATGTCTCTCAAGACTTTGGGGGATGGGTTAGGGCGTGGGATAGCAGTGTTTACTTGAAACATTTGCTAGGCTCTTCTCTTTGCTGCACAATTAGAATAGTGGCACAGAGGACCAACACCATCTCCTCGTCGCTTCTGTTTCAAGTACATTCCTTGATATGCTCTTTTACCTTTTCATGGGGAAGCTGCCATTAAGCAAATGCAGCAATTGCGTTTTGCTTATTAATTTGTTGATTCCAGTCAAGAGGAAGGGAAACAAAGCATTTGTAGCAGCTAGAGCACTAGTCATATAATGGAAGCTATCACGCCGCACATTAAGTCCCGTATCTTTATCAAAGAAAACAAAAACCAACATTGTAGCATTATTTCATGGAATTTCACAAGTTCCTTGGGTCATAAAACCTCAAATTATATCTGGTATACAACAATGAAAGGTTCTCTTTTGCACTTATCCATGTATATCCAAATATGCAGAGGCATACATTATTGTAATTAAAAATGAATTGCCCCCTACCTGAATCAAGAGTGGCTGGAAGATGAGTTCTATTGAAAATTCCAGTTTGAATAACTGACTTTAAAATCCTTTGCTTTTATGTGACTATTTCAAATCCTTTTCTGCATGTGACCTCTCTCTGTCGCTGGTTTTGAGAAGTGCCTTGAGGGGAAACTCCTCAGCTTTTTAGTTCTGCTTATGTTCCCTGGCTAGCTACTAAATCCCAAACTGCTGCTCATAAATACACAATTTTTTTTCAACACAGAAAAAGAAGGCAATGTGCCAGATTTCTGAACATTTATAATCAGTCATTATTTTAGCTTGGTAACCACATATATTCAGAGCATGAGACTTTATTGCTACCTTCCTGTATGCCATGTTATTCTTTTAATATGTACTCGCTTCGGGCTTGCGTTCCATTGAGTTCTATGGGACAAGCATGTAAAACTATATAATTGGATGCTTTATTATTGCTTATTTCACATAGCTATATCCCTAGGGTTTCTGCTGACCTGAACCTTGGTCAGCAACCATTTTAGCAGTTTTCAGGCTGCCAGTGTTACCTCTAGCAACCAACCAATCTTGCTGTTACTCACCAGCACTTGTTTCCCCACACCAGTACAGTGGTACCTCAGGTTAGGTACTTAATTCGTTCCGGAGGTCCGTTCTTAACCTGAAACTGTTCTTAACCTGAGGTACCACTTTAGCTAATGGGGCCTCCTGCTGCTGCCGCGCCACCGGAGCACGATTTCTGTTCTCATCCTGAAGCAAAGTTCTTAACCTGAAGCACTATTTCTGGGTTAGCGGAGTCTGTAACCTGAAGCACATGTAACCTAAAGCGCATGTAACCTGAAGTGTATGTAACCTGAGGTACCACTGTATCCTGCTCCTGCTCCTCATGACCTTCCAGGATTGAGTATTAATAACTCCCATTCTCTCCCCTGCAGCTTTCTCCTCTTTTCCCTTCCCTTACAGGCCTCATACATCCGACCTGGGGAGTTGGGGGACCCTCTGGAGATGATTTAGTGAGGAAAACAGGGGGAAGAGAATAAACAGAAGTGCTGCTTCACCAGTGGAACTCCATGGCACTACTTAAGATATAACTCTTTGCTAGAAATAAAAGCTTTCAGATCAGGCCCAGGATTTTGCCTTAGCACACGACACCACTGAGCATATTCTCAAGTTTCTGTCTCCTGCTTGGTGCCCTTCCTTTATCATTTTCATTAGCATCATCATCATCATCATCATCATCATCATCATCATTTATGAAATTTGTATACTGCCTTATACCGTAAATCTCTGGGTGGCTTTTGACTTGTGCCATTTTACAAATCTTGCTCCCTGATTCATTGACTGAAGATGCACTTATTTTAGCCTGTCTGATTGTTGTTGAAGTAAAACAGCAATTTCTATTTAGCTAATAATCTTGTAACGTAACTGCAATAATGGGAACTATATTCACTTTTCTTTTCCCCAACATAGTAGGCAGAGGAGGGGGCCATATCTACTTTCTGACAAGCATTTTATTTCTCATTTGGGTGTAAAATACTGAGGTCTATTCTCTGAAAGAAAATATTTCAAACTGTACATACCTCTTAAATATCTCCACCCCCTGGGCAAACACAAGGATACTATCAAAATACTGCACTAGATAGACTATAAGATCTTTCGACTAAGCGAAATTTATTATTTTATCAAAAATATAATCTAAAAGGCTCTGTTCCACATAGTGCATGAGGGCTGACTCTCTTTAGCCCAGTATGAAAATGCAGAAAGGTGCCAAACGCGGGGGGGGGGGGGAGGAAAGATTACTTCAGGTACAAGCTAAAATGTCACTGAATATAACATAACTGGGAAGAGACCAGGACTGAAAATGGTTGCTAAGAGTGCCTTTGAAGAAGAACTGTTTGAATTTTCTTTTGAGCATCTGAAGGTCTCCTTCCTTCCCTCTTCACCTCAACCAAAATAATAATTTGTAAATACTTATGGACAGTGCTTTTCTAGAAAAAGAGGTTCTGGAACTCACCATGACTGCCTTCCTTGTTCTCTTATAATAGCAATGGCACCCAACTGAGAGGTGTCGGAACTGAGTACAGGTGAGTTCCTGCTTAAGCACGCACAAAACACATTTCTTGACTTGAGAAGGCACACTTTTATGTACAGTGGTACCTCAGGTTAAGTACTTAATTCATTCCGGAGGTCCGTACTTAACCTGAAACTGTTCTTAACCTGAAGACCACTTTAGCTAATGGAGCCTCCCGCTGCTGCCGCGCCGCCGGAGCCCAATTTCTGTTCTCATCCTGAAGCAAAGTTCTTAACTTGAAGCACTATTTCTGGGTTAGCGGTGTATGTAACCTGAGGTACCACTGTATTATAGTTTCTAGCTGCTTGGACAGAACCTATGATGGATCTGGATGGGAACACACCCATTTTTTAAAAAATGTTTCCAAACAGAATCTTGCCATCTTCAAAGATATAAATTCTATACTCTAACTTATCATGGGGTTATGTAAGAGAGCTGTGATGATAACACAGGGCGATAAGATATGTTTTCTAGATTCTTAACATACATGCACAAACAGATATTTTATAAAACTTTCCAAGTTGAGAGAGGGGGGAAAATTAAAAGTTCCAGTCACCATTTGTTTCTTTCAAACTGTAATTTAGTATCCTAGATCTATTGTTTCCTGTCCCTTGTCCATCAAAGAGAGTTAATAGTAGAACCTTTATCTAGAAAATTGTCATACTAAGTCTTTCAGATATGATTTGTCTACACCCAAATTTATTGCAGACCAGTGCCAAGTCCACTTTGGTTGAGCCTTCAGATAGATGTATCACACCAGCTATGCTGAAGCCCTCTTGGAATTGCTTCATCGATCCAAGTTGCATTTCTGCATGAGTGAGAATGTGCGGTGGGGGGACTGTGCGTTTCTCCAATGAGTTTAGAATAATGAACAAACTCTTTCACAAAGGACTCTCTCACATACACCACTGAGATAGCTGAAGAAAACCCTTCTTTAAAAACTAGAAGACAAACCTTTTGCTGTAGAACAACACATATTGCATAAACATGGAGGTGTATTTTAATTTAGCGGCAGCTGAACAAGGAGAAGATCAGATTAAAAGTCAGAGCGAGCTCTGCAAAACAACACCATACATGTTTGGGCTACAGTAAGTAGACATGCTGGTCCAGAAGGTTAATCAGATCTAGATAACAAAGAGAACTTGCTCCCCAAACATTGCTAAGCAAGACTGACAACTGTTGTCATCACTACTGATGAACATCAGTAGGTCTTACAGAAAAAGATAACATATATGTACCAGAAACTATCTGAAGTGAAAGATGAGGACCAAATTCACCCCAAATTAGTTCTCTGCTTCCCCTCCATCCCCTACGGTTAGTCTAAAATAAAATATCTATATTTTTAACGCTAAACTAATTTTAGACAGAAACACATAAAACAGTTTTCAACACAAGCAGAAAATATTTAAATAAGCATTTGTCCTAACATGGTGCAGCTGCACAATGATGACTATGCATCATTCTGTCTTTATTCCTTATTCATGCTGCTAGATAAGTATCTGAAAATCTACAAAAAGTGCAGATCTGCCATCCTGGAGCTAAACTAAAAAACAACCGCAAAAGAAACAGGATCCAAAAAGCTATGAAGCTAGTTCTGTGAGCCCAGGGGAACTTTAGACTTGTTTTTCTCTAATAGCAGCCACCCCCGCCATCACCATGCCACATGGCAAACTGTATTTTGAAGCTGAGAGCAGTTTCAAAAGTAGTTTGTGATAAGTCACAAGGCTCAGTTTTTCAGACTTTTAAAAAATAAAAATAAATGCACAGGTTAAAAGGAGCCCAAGTGGTCCTTTGCATCAAGATATCTTCACCTAGGAGAGAAAGAAGCTGAACATTTCCCCAGAATCTGTACCAATAAGGGCCTCTCTGCTCCACTCTTGGTATGAAATAACCAGCCATTTCTAATTTTCACTCCATGTTCCCTCAAGATGGCATTTCTATTTGAATGTATATGGCATTCAAACCACATTTTGTAGACCTGTGGAAGTCAGTGTCCCTGCCACTATCCCATACTGTGAGGGCACAATGAAATAATTTTAAGTAACAAAATGAATATTTCATAAATGAGTAACAAAACATATATGGTTTTAACAAATAATGATATGAAAGCAGGTTTTGATAATTAACAATGACTTAGCATCCCTGTTAAAAGGCACAAGAGACTTGCTGCAAGGAGGTGGGATACAGTACTCTTAATCTCTGTCAGTGTAATGGAGAAAGGCTAATATATATCTTGGAGTCATGTTGACTAATCATGCAGAAAGGTAGGAGACATACACCAACAAGCCTCAGTTGATATCATCATGCAAATCAAAGGAGCCTCTGGAGATTGCTAGCCTTATTTTTCTCTCCCAGGTGGACAATTCAGTTCCACCAGGGCCACCAACTTGGAGAGACAAAAAAACACTTTACTTGGCACTGAACACAGAAGACAGAGAATGATGACAAACACTTACCGTAATGTGCAAAGCCAGAAGAGCAGAAGGAGCAGACACCATCCCATTAATGGAAGCACAGTAAAAAGCTTGAAACAGAACTACCATCAACATTGGCAACTCATGATTAGAACACAGAGTCTCAAGAGCTGGAAGGGTTCATAAACGCAATCAGGCTCCATCATTTTTAAATGCAAAACAATGTGTTCCTTCTGTAAATTCAAACAGTATTATCTATTTCCTTTCCAGCTGAAATGACCTCCCCCACAGGCTTTGCACTTCAACTACAATTCACTATCAGGCAAAAAATAAATTAAAAATGGTACCAATATGTGAAAACCTGAGGCAATCACAGTGATTTGCTCCGGGTGTGGGTGTGTGGAATACATGCACTTAAGGTGGAGAACAAGTTATGTAAAAAACAACAACAACAAAACCCCTATGTTTCTTTTATGAAAAGATAAATAAAATAATGACAAAAACACAGTGGAAGTCAAGCTTCAACAGCAAGGGAAATGGCACACAAGAAACATGGTACCTTGACCTCCATATAAAACAAAGTGCACTGTACTATTTCCTCATCTGTTTACTAGCAACAGTAGACAAATGATGGTTTAAAAATAAGCATAAGAAGCAGGCCAGTCAAATCAACCACAGTTAAAGCCCTGCCATTCACACAGCCAAAAACATTTCTCAACAAGTCCCAGAGATTCACACCCTGGATTCTGTATGCTTGTGCCAATGTCTCTGTAATGCTGGCATCACATCACTCCATAGCACAGCTATTGACCTGCTTAGGACAATCCCAACAATTTAAGGTTTGGAATTGGCAAGTCTCAGAACCCTGGTCAGCAACTCATTTGTCTGGAGGGTCATGTTGAAAAAAGAAGTAAGGGTCAAAGGCCCTTTTTCATTTCTAGGTTCCTGCAGTGGCTTGTTAGTTAAATCTGTGTTCCTGCTAGATTGGTGATACTTCTTCAGGTTTGACTCAGGAACTTTTGGTTGCTGATCCATATCAGCTATCTGCACCAATGCAGGCAGTTCTATTAGGCTGAGAGAGAAGGTAATGAACGTTTGGCTAGAGATCTCTGAGGCCCTGCTTCCAAACTAATGACTGTAAAACAACTTGTGAAGAATTCACGCAACTGATTTGTGTGTGATCAAGTCCCTACACATGGACTTTTCAGGAGATTTTGGCACACTGGATAAGCACCATGCTCTGTCACCAAATATAATTTTGTCAGGCATTTGAAAATTGGGTTGTGATGAGTCACTATCTCAACACATGCCAAAACATTCACAAGTCTGCTTCACCAAACTAACATTTCCAGGAAACAGTAGGATTTAGACATGGAAATACAGAAATGAAGCCAGTTACTGGGAGGGTTTGCACTAAACCCCACCTCCAACCTGCTCTAGCAACTTTCTCCTGAGTAACCACTGGGAGAAGCCAGTTTTATTGCAGATTTTTGTAGAAGATCCTTCTGAAGCTGTGTGTGTGGCAGTCGAACACTGCTCCTCTTTGCTTTTACACTTCACAAGCTAACAGGTACCTAACTGAAAGTCTGGTTGCTATTTGTAGGTATAATAGGGGAAGCCAACTGTCACATGGCTCTCACATGGCTCCCAGATCTTAGAGTTATGCATGATTCAAAAGGAAATAACTAAAACAGGGACCTTAGCCCAAAGCTTTTCAAGTCCCTGAGGCCTGTTAGTTATTGCCATTCGGCAATTTATTGTTCGGCATTTCTAATGAAGGGGGTGGGTTACAAATATTATGTATTCTTGTGCACTTATTTACATTCTAAAATGCCCTGTGAGCTGTGCAAAGGACGACATATAAATTATACCTAAATAAACAAATTTGTCCATGACACAGGGGTGGGTCTCAAACAGCTGTCTTCAACAGCTAGTCTCCATCAACTTACCGCATGTGCCACGTAGAACAGGGACTACAGTTCCAGCCTGAAATGACTCCTCCCATCTCTCCTAGCTTCATACCGTCAGTTAACTCCCGAAGCCAGTTGGCACACATCAGTTCCTGTAAAACCTTTGTTGCCAAGCCAGGTCATTAGTCTGAACGACTCGTTGCTAAATTGTTATGCCTTGCCTTCCTTCCTGACCATCAGCTTAGTTTTGAGTACACCTTCTGCCTCTGGCACTTTCGTGCTCACTGCTTGTAAAAGAACCAGGTTTTCCCCCACCTGTGGCTGTCCTGGTCTTCTTCTTTGGCGATCACTCATAGCTGAGTAAGATGGTCTTCCATGAACACAGTCTTAACAGTGAGTCTGTAAGTGACTGTGGAGACCTCTTTAATGGAGGTGGGGGGGGGTCTACATGCATTTTCTATGGACTTTTAAAAACTGCCTGCATGGTCCAACAACAAAACATAAAATAAATAAAATTTAACATGCAAAATTTGGGGAACAATGTTTCTTATCAGTTTGGAGGCATGGCTCCATCATCTGCATTAAAATGTAATACAGTGGTACCTCAGGTTACATACGCTTCAGGTTACACACGCTAATCCAGAAATATTGCCTCGGGTTAAGAACTTTGCTTCAGGATGAGAAGAGAAATCGTGCTCCGGCGGCGCAGCAGCAGCAGGAGGCCCCATTTAGCTAAATTGGTGCTTCAGGTTAAGAACAGTTTCAGGTTAAGAACGGACCTCCGGAACGAATTAAGTACTTAACCTGAGGTACCACTGTAATGATGAGCATGTAAAACCTTTTTTCAAAATTACTACCATGTTTATCAGGAGGATTGTAAGTTTAAATGCTGCTAATTTCAGTTTAAACAAAATACAAATAAGGGAAATGCTTTAAATATGCACTAAAATTTCCATGCTTAAAAAACAACAGCAGAAAACAGTATGTGTAATTTTATATATATATATAAAAAAGCACAACATCCACAACTTCAGGAACATTCTCCAAAGCAGAAAAGCAAACCTTCAAAGTCTCTAGAAACAAATCAATACCCTCCATGAAATGGCAATGAACTCTCATCTTTACCAAGTAAACAAACAAATGATAAAAAACCCTTTATACTCTCCTAAACTCTGCCAAAACTTACAAAACAGAGGCAGAAAGTGTACTTTAGTTTTCTTTCGGTGGCCAAGAATTTCTATAACAAGTCATCCTTGGACACAGTTCCAAGAAAGTAATCTGGGAGCATGTCTGGCCGCTTTCAGATAATTTTGATTCGGCACATTCCATAAACAGAAGCATGAGGAAACATGAAAACTTCACAATGCTGACAACATCAGTGAGTACTTTCAACTCTAAACTCACGCTTTGTCCTTCTAAATATCTCTGAGTTGAGGGAGAACCCCTTTTCCTTTGTTGTCTTAATGGTGCATCACCTAAGTGATCACCTCAACATAGGAAGCTAGCCTGGCCTATACAGTGGTACCTCTAGTTACAAACTTAATTCATTCCAGAGGTCTGTTCTTAACCTGAAACTGTTCTTAACTAGAGGTGTGCTTTCGCTAATGGGGCCTCTTGCTGCCACTGGACCACAGGCACACCATTTCCATTCTCATCCTGGGGCAAAGTTCTCAACTCGAGGTAACTCTTCCAGGTTAGCAGAGTTTGTAACCTGAGGCGTTTGTAACTCGAGGTATTGTAACTCGAGGTAATACCACTGTATTTTAACAGTTGCAGGATCTTACATATAGCCTACTTCCTCTCCGTCAAACTCTTAACAATATAAAGAATTGAAGAGCAGCCCAGGGATCAAGGAACTCTGTGGGCAGAGCTTACATGACCATAAATAAGCTTTTAAGTGAATTGTTCTGGTGAATCCACAATTCTGGTCCAGTTTCCATCTTCACATGTTCAGGCAACTACTGACTGTAACAGCAACAACACTCCATAACATCCAGGCCAAACCCCCTTATTTAGACTAAATAATCCAGTTTCAACACATGTTATATGCTCCATTTTTCAACAAATATAGGTAAGTGTCCATTACGTTAAATTAAACCAACTATCATCACCACCACCACTATTCTGGGCACTGACCTTCTAAATTTGCTGTAACCACAACTGTTAAGTGGCAATCAATTCATTGTTCCATAGCTGCTTTCCTGAAATGAACATTTGATCAATGCAATTTCAGTCTTAGGATTCTCATGAAGTTAAACGTAATAGTGAAATAAAGAAAGAACTATATAGCAGTAGGAAAACATTCTAGTTTGTTTTAGCTACAATTATTTAAAAGCATATTGTCTTCCAAATGTAATACCTGACTTCCATTCTTTTCAGCAGAACACTGTCACAATAGTTACTGCATTTCCTTTACTACTAAAATCATAATATTTAGGAAGAAATGCTTGTTAGGCATAGAGGGAAAGCTACCACAACTCAAAACTGGACTTTGCTTTTCTTCCTTCTTCTAGGAATTGACTCAAGCACAAGAGAAATATTCAGTGAAAAAAGGAAGAAATGACGACTTCATCAGAAGGCAGACTTATTAGGTAATTAAGTATCATTGAATTCAGTGGAATTTACTTTCAGCTAACTACATTTAGGATTGGACTGTAAAAACAAACTGAACAAGCTGAAAAAGTAACACTGGCAAGATATTTATATTATTTATCAACACATCTATCCTATATTTCTTCCGTGAGAGAGGCTGAAGAGAGTTTATGCAGGAGCTTTTAGGAGGTATCCAATCTAGATGGTTAAACAGACTGCTTATGTTCAGCAGGATAGTAGCATTATGTTCCTTCAAATCATTCCTGGGATCTGCACTGTATGTCTAAGGAACATGCTTCTTAAAACTTGTTTATTTTCATCACACTTTTAAACAGTCTCATGAACAGACTACTTAAAGCACTCATCTGAGCTCTTCCTTTTGTATGCTATGGAATAGCATTGTTCTAAATTCTTATTGTAATGTGTTGTTGTTTTTGAAATAGTGTGAACAATCATTTTGAGCATTTATCAGAAAAAGTAGCAGCAATGACAAACAGTAACAATCAAGACTTCAAGTACAAATTGCATCCACAAAAAAGTAAAAATTCAACTGCCACTAACATATAGCATATATGGAGAAAACAACAGCTATTTCTCTCTGATATAAGCCATAATCTATGAAGATGGCAAACACATACTATGAAGTGTAATCAAATGATGTGTCTGAAAGCCTAATTTCATAATAGTGCACATTAAAACAGGGTCAACTTGCTAAATCGAAAACAATAAAAGGGATTATGACTGTCATTGAAGGGAGGGTGAACAGCAATTAAATATGTCCATTAATATTGGTTGAATACACCTTTTGACCAGAGGCATCCATTTAAAGAAGCAATTAGATAATTATGATGAAGACCAAGCTTCATAAAAGCGTTCTGTTTCTTTTTTAAAAAAAGGTAATTGTAATGTCACACAGCTTCGCTTGTGAATAAAAAAAGAAAATGAAAGACAAATAGGACAAGAATTTCCTCCATGTAAATCTTTCTTAAACCTCAGGCTCTTATATCCTTTGGTGTGGATATATTTTCAATAAATAAACAGCAGCAGCAGCAGCATCCATGATTTTAGAACACCAGTGTGGTGTAATGGTTAGGGTGTCAGACTAGGGTAAGAGAAACCACAGTTCAAATTCTCGCTCCATAATGAATTTCACTGGGTGACCAGGGCCTGTCTCTCAGCCTAAACTACATCACACGGTTGTTGTGAGGATAGCCAAGCAATTCTGAACATAGCATACATTTATTTCTATTTTATCTAGAAAACATATTTAAATCACCATACTAAACAAAAACTGTTCCATGTTCCCCATCTGGTTCATTCACTCCTGCTAAAACCTGCACTAGTAAGTCTAGTCTGGTCTTTTAAATCTGCCTATAGAAAAAGGTAAGGTAAAAAAGATAAAGGACCCCTGAACAGTTAAGTCCAGTCAAAGGCAACCATGGGGTTGCGGCGCTCATCTCACTTTCAGGTTGCGGGAGCTGACGTTTTTCCACAGATAGTTTTCCGGGTCATGTGGCCAACATGACTAAACCGCTTCTGGAGCAATGGGACACTGTGACAGAAGCCAGAGTGCATGGAAACGCCATTTACCTTCCTGCCGCAGTGGTACTTATTTATCTACTTGCATTGGCATGCTTTCAAACTGCTAGGATGGCAGGAGCTGGGACAGAGCAACGGGAGCTCACTCCATCGCAGGGATTCGAACCGCCGACCTTCTGATCGGCAAGCCCAAGAGGCTCAGTGGTTTAGACCACAGTGCCACCTACAGAATATATCAACTCCGTTGCAAGACTAAGTTCAAAATGAATGTTTCCGCAAGCACGCAATGAGATGACTCAACAGCTTCCTGCACTTTGGAACCCTGCAAGCAACCAGACAGACCAGTAGTATCCTGATGCAAATGCACCAGCAGATAAAAAGTGAAATATGCCATACTTTATTTTACAATATTTAAACATGCCCATCCTCTCAAAGTGAGCAACTAGCAGCTTCTCGTGACAAATATTTATTCAGTAAGTTTGACTGCCACTGAAGGAATATTTTTCAATTTAAAAGTTATACCCAACAAAGGATTGAAACTGTTCTAACGTTTCTTTAACCTGAATCATAGTGCATCTCAATATATCTTTATGTTTCAGTAGAGCTGAATCTAATCCAAACAACATTTAAAAATTATTCAATTATTCTCTCCAATTACGTGATAGTAAGGATGGCACAGGATGATGAAAAAGGGGGAGGGGGAAGGGTACAAATGGCTTTTAGGGGTCATTAAGCTTTTCAAAGTCTTAAAGCTCTTTTAAAGCTCCGGCGCATCAAACCTACTAATTAAGTAACAGTGCTAACTCTTGAAAAACATGCTCACAATCAGCCAACTCTAAACTGTAATGTTTGCTTTTCTGCAATTATGTACAAGTAAGAGACACTTTTTCCAACTATATTGATTTTTCCTATTAGTCCCTGACTTTTCCAATCAGAAAATCCTGCGCCCTGTAAAACAAAACAAAACAATCTCTTTAAAAGTGAGAATATCATTCTCCCCCACAGAGTGTACAAGCTAACTTCAGCAGACACGACCTTTAGAAAGCACTAATAATGTTCACCCTGTGCTTGGAGGCACTTTGACACATTAGCACTTGGAAAGATCTCCAGGCAGTAGTTTATCAGCAGGGCCCATCCAGGCATGATGAGCACTTTCACAGTGCATTAGCATATATCTAGAGAAAGAATGCTCTGGTCTGAAAGGGCTTTTTATTGTTGGAGCGACCTTAAAGTAAAAAGGGAAAGAGTCCCACTCAAGTTCTCCCTAATATCCAGAAGTGTTTGCTGTGTGACCCACAACTCCATTTATTTATTTGCTATCAGATGCTTCATGCTGTGAGCCTCTAGACCAGGGGTAGGCAATCAAAGGCCTGGGGGCCGGATGCGGCCCAATCGCCTTCTCAATCTGGCCTGGGTTATTTGTGGGGTTATTTGTGGGGCCTGCCTGGTGTCTTTACATGAGTAGAATGTGTCCTTTTATTTAAAATGCATCTCTGGGTTATTTGTGGGGCATAGGAATTTGTTGATTCCCCCCCAAAAAAAAATATATAGTCCTGCCCACCACATGGTCTGAGGGATGGTGGACCAGTGCATGGCAGAAAAAGGCTGCTGACCCATGTTCTAGACCCAGTACTGTTAAAGAGCACAGGATCTTGAAAGATTTACAGAAGGTATCTGTGATGGCCTGGGAATCCGATTCAGAGGCTGAACTGGAGGAACCCCAGCCTGCACAAAAGTCCCCGCCTCCAGGGCCGGCTGAGCTGGGGCGGGGCCTTGGATCTGAAGCGCCTGCACCTGTGCCGGATCCTCAGGAGCAGGCACCAGGTGGTTCCATTCTTGCTCCGGAGGTGATTGAGGACACAGTGCCTACAGGTGCGCCTCTCCCGGCCCTGCCAGAGGAAGGTGAGTCTCCCCCTGGGTCCAGTAACTCCCCAGCCTCTCCTGAACTGCAGAGGCTTAGGGCAGAGAGGTGGAGGGAACTGGTTTCTCCCAGGAGGAGTGCTCGCCTTAAGGCTGAGAGAGGCGGGTCTCCTGGGGGCCGGGACGGCCCCTGGCCTCAGAGAAGATAAAGGCCAGTCAGCCTGGTCCCAGGTTGTGGGAGCAACGTCGTTGAGTACCTGCTCCTGCCCGGACCCAGACCTGACCTTCCAGTGTTCCTGTCCCCGCCCGGCTTCCTCTTCAGACCTCGCCTCGCTCCTTGTGAACTGTTTCCAGGCTAGTGACCCAGGACTGGACTTTGACTACGACAACGGTAACCTTCCCCCCGGGACTAGCACAGTATCAGAAGGTTTATTTTATGTTTAGACCCATCAGTAGGAATGGGCAGTATCTGGTTTTCAACATCACGATATAGCACCAGCTAAATATAATGATATATCACGATATATATCTGCGGTGGCGGAGGGCCTTGCTGGGTATTCAATGATATGGTGGTTTATTGCACAGCCCTACCCCTCAGTCAACCTTGCCAACCTGCCAACCTAGTAGTTCGAAAGCATTCAGTGCAAGTAGATAAGTAGGTACCACTCCGGTGGGAAGGTAAAAGGTGTTACCATATGCTGCTCTGGTTCGCCAGAAGCAGTTTAGTCATGCTGGCCACATGACCTGGAAGCTGTACGCCGGCTCCCTCGGCCAGTAATGCAAGATTAGTGCTGCAACCCCAGAGTCGTCCACGACTGGACCTAACAGTCAGGGGTCCCTTTACCTTACCCCTCAGTCATCAAAACTGAGTTCAAATGGTATGCTACATTTCTAGGATTCCATGTTAAACATCAGTGCTAAAACCACACAACAGCAGAGGCCAAAGGGCAGCTGACAGTACAGGTGTTTATGTGTTTTACTTTATACTTGATTTTAAAAACCAGTCAGGGGCTGGAACCCTCTCCAATGCAATGTACAGACTGCAGGTACTCCTGTATATAGCGTACGTATTGTATGTTTCTCTGCACAACCAACTGCAGTGCTCTAAAGAATAGACTCAATCCTGAGATGGTAGACAGGGTGGCAAACTAACCTGCTGCCCCTTCTCTCTATGCCCTCTATTGTGCCCCATTTTTCCATGCATCTTGAAGATGGACCATCTGTCTGCAGCTGCCACAGCAAAACTTCCAGGTAATCATAGCTCAGTGGTAGACCACATTCAGATGATCCCAGCTTCAATTGCTGGCAGCTCTAGCTAAACACATCAAGAAATAGGTGATGTGAAATAACTACCTAGAGAGCAGCTGACAGTCAGAGTAGAGAATACTGCAATTACATGCACTAATAGCCTGACCTGGAGAATGGCAGCTTCCTATGTGATGAGTTGGATTAATTCAGCTTATAACACTTTATCCTACCTTAACACACATGGTACTTAGATCAGAAAAAGTGCTAGAGTTTCTCTACATTCATAAGCAAAGGTTGTATGAATTTGAAGTCACAATTGACAGAAAACAAAGCAATAATATTTGGAGGATTCAAAGAGAGATTATCAAAATGGTTGAACAATAAGAACATTTCCAGAATCTCCTGATATCGTCTTCATTCAGCAAGGCCTACAGGATATTATCAAAGTCCTATTAAATATTATATAAACTCACACTGATTCACTTCCAAAACAGAACTGAGTCACAAAGTTGATGATCTCCCTAGTGTAAACTCGGCTAACTTCAATGAAACAACCCCAGGGAGTACAAGTGCAACAGATTCTCACCCACACTGCTTCACATCAAGGTAACTTGCAATTTAAATTTACTACCTACAGCTAAGCCAAAATAAAGAATTTGCTGTGATTCAAACCTACTGGCATTTACAAGTATACAGACATGTGCAGTGACAGTGCTGTGCTAGAAAGAACTTCAGAAAACCTTTCCTAATTATCTAGAAAGCAGTGCGAAAGAGGTGGAGGTTGGAATGGTGAGACATATGCACATGCTTTTAAGACACATTCATCATTTCAATCAAAGAATAACCTCTCTCCTTCGTCCCAAGTTTTTATCTTAAGACTCTAAAAGGCAAAAGGGTGAGACACTTTATGACACATCAGTAAGAATCATATATCCTCTTACATAAGATATCAACAAAGGGGATACAGGTCACTGATCCAAAAAATTGAATGCATTTCATGTACAAACCACACTGTCAGCCCAGGCTAACAGGCATCCTGTGGAAAGGACACAAGCAAAAACAACTGTAAATTCAACTTGCAAAAAAAGAGAAAATTAAAACAAAAAAGAAGCCTCACTTCCAAAGGACCAGGTGAAATCTATGTGCCAGGGATTATGAGATTTAACTAGTGTGAAGGCCTTTATAGGCGAACTATTGCAGGGCTGAGAATCTGTGACCTCTTGATGCTGCTGGACTCGCATTTACCTCATTCAAGCATGGCCAGTGGCCAGGTATGATAGAATTTGTGGTCCAACAGCCTCTGGAAGGCCACAGGTCAGCCACTCACACTCTATTGCCTTGACCATTCCACAAGGAAGGGGTTTTTGGTTCAGAGAATAAGGGTGAGGTGCTGGGAGAGTGTTGCCCCAATTAGTGTCTGGCCTCAGTCAAAGAGGAAGTAGATCCAAGTTGAATGTGGCTACTCTGTTCAAGTAGTGCGCACGTTTCTGAGACCCCTTTTCTAAACAATCATCCTTGGGACATTCTTTTCCACAGAGGGAAATAATGTCTTCTGAGCTGTTGGAGCTGGTCATTGATGAAACAGCCCCATTCTTAAATACATAGCTTGGAAACAATGGCCCCCCTCTTTAAAATGTTGATATTGTGGAACAAGTCCTGCTGTGTTGTACTCAAACTCGCTCCCAACTAATTGCGAAGGATTGCAGCCTAAAAGACATTAACTATTCCTACAATGATAGTGTCATATAAAATAAGTGACTTCATAACAGCTCAGTGCAATATAGTAATGCCAAACTATGCATTTGATGGTTCTCAACCCACTGCTATGAGACAACACAAGGATCTTCAAGGATTTTGAAGAGTAAAAAAAAGAATATTTTATTTTATGTCGCCTTAATAAAGGATGGTCTGTGTTTTAGAACATAGGTAGTCAAGGTCACAGCAGCTGGAATGCTAGCAGAGACTAGCAGCAGAGAGGGAAATATCTGTCAATCTGTCTATCTCAGTTTCTCATTTTTTTCCATCTTAAATCAGCTCTCCACATTTTGCTGCATTTTGCTTTTAGAAAAAAATTCTCATGAAAATTCATCAGCATTTTAGTGTGATTTTTTTCCTATAACACATTTTAAATACAGTTTTGACTAATGTTCACACTTTTTTGCATGCAGTTTTCCCCAATATAATGCATGTATGCATTTTTTACCCATATCTCCTTTTCTTTGCACAGTATCCCCTAATGTCGGCATTTTTATAAACTATTGTTTGGATAAAGGAATTGCAAAATTGCAGAAAAGTAAAAATTCAAAGGATAGCTATGTTTTGGTTTTCATGTTGTTTTGGAAGTTGTGAGTTTGATAGATTTGGCTTTAAATGCACACCAAACAAAATTTCTCCTCCATTCCTAGCCAGCAGATAAAGGATGAGAGTTGGTTAGGCAGGCCTTGGGACAGATCCACATGGAAGTCTGATGCAGAGTCAATCAAACTGAAAAAAATCTATTCAAAGGGGTAGGCTAGGCAAATTGAAATACCTTCATTATTCAAACCTTGTGTCAAAACTCATGCTGTTTGACGTCAGTGCTTGACTTCCATGGCCATTCCCTTCAATGTGTCATTGGCAAAACAACACGCCCTTCAAATATTTCTTATGTCTAGCTATCCTTATGTTTTTGTCATTGTAATGTTAAAATCCAAAGTTCTTGTCAAAACAAAATGCAGCACTTCAAACTGTGCTAGGCAGAAATGACATTTCTGGTTATCAGATATGAAATCAACAGCTCATAATGTAAAAGTTACAATTCCATTGAATTATTTTACAAGAAACTGAAGAAGCTGCAGCAACTTTGCCTGTTTGAAGAAAACTCAAAACTATAATGAGAAATAGAACAGTCTGAAAGCCAATACCTGATCCAGGAAAAAATAAAAGGTGCATTACAAAATAATATGCTAACCAGAAACATATGACAGAATTGCTCGTTCATGCTTGCTTTCCTTATATGTGGCATTATCAGACTCTGCAACCGTTGAAATATTTTTTGACAGTGAGGAAAGTCATTCTTAATGCTACTACACAATTCTAAAAAAGAAGGTTTTTGAGAAGATAAATGGGAGAAGAAGGATGCCTTTGCATGTGCAAGTTTCATTGCTATTAACCTCCATGTTTTCCTTGGAGCGGCATACAATTCCAGCCTATATGAGTTACAATGAGCTAATGAAAACATATTTAAACATATTTTTGGGCAGGGGGTGTTGGATGATCATTGCTTTTCTTTGCAAAGTCCAGTAATATAACAATTCGACTCCTGACTTCCTTTTGCCAGATCTTGGTGGTTGTTATGATTTATATGGTACACTCCTACCAAATGGTGCACATATGGGTTATTAATCCAGATCATGGTGAGACCTGCACCAGCTTAATTTCAGGAACAGAATGCTATCACAGACCTTTACTCAATGTGTCATTGGCAAAACAACGCCAATTGGAACAAATTTTCCCATTTTGCTGACAGGAAATTGACAGTAAGGGATAGTTGCATGTTCAAAGCTTGTCCAAAGTTTCCCATTAAGGATTCAAAATACAATTCTCTTAGGTTCAACAACTGTCCACTGATCTCTGCCCATTGGATCTTACTGTATTTTGAAGATCTGTTGATCCAATTACAACTGATGCAGGGTGGAGCAGGATACCTCTAAACAAAGACATACTAATTCTCTATTAAGATTTTCTCTGGTGCAAAAAGGAAACAAAAAAGAATTTAAAGCTTAAGATGGGGGGGAACCAAGTACCTAAATAATAAGAATTTTTAGAATACAAACAATGGTACATTCCAACACTCAAGACAGAAGGAAACCCTTGCCACAGAGCACCTCTGACTGATGAACTCTGTCATATGGTTCACAAGAGCCTCACTATGTGTGTGGCCTCTTTACAACTTTAAATAGTTGCAGGATATGTTTGTGTAGGCAAGCACAGGAAATGGAAGGCTTCTCTCAGACAAAATATGTACATATCCTGTAGTTCTTTCTCTTTGTTGATGATCCTGGAAGAGCAAGTATTGACAATAACACAATATAGGAAGTTACAGGCTTATTTCATTTCTAATTCAGAGGCTGAGTTCATGGAGACAAAATTTCTGTTGATAGTGATCAAATTGGTGATTTTAAAAATTAAATTAAATTAAAAAGATTATAATATACAGTGGTACCTCAGTTTACAGACACTTCAGGTTACAGATGCTTCAGGTTACAGACTCTGCTAACCCAGAAATAGTACCTCAGGTTAAGAACTTTGCTTCAGGATGAGAACAGAAATTGCGCGGTGGCAGCAGGAGGCCCCATTAGCTAAAGTGGTACCTCAGGTTAAGAACAGTTTCAGGTTAAGAACGGACCTCTTAACCCGAGGTACCACTGTATAAATATATGAACCTTATACACATATGATGGGAGCCTTATACTTATAGCCAATGCTTTTTTCTGAAATAAATATTCAGGGGTACTCTCATTTTCCTGAATTTTTGTGAAAATCTACACTGCCAACATGGGCCCGGGTGGTTTACGAGGGCTGAATACCAGCTATGTCGAGGAAATTCCGAACGTATGGCTACCCTAGCAGTGAATGTCAGTTTCCTCTGGATTCACCAAAGTTATTTATCCATGCCATAACCCCAAGGTTCCCATAGCAGCACCTTGACAGCTACTGCCAAACTTGGCTTTGCACAGGTTACAAATTGTCATTGCATGGCCAGTGCCTGCAATCATACCTCCCACTGGCTCCCACCCTCTGTTCATCCAGGCACTGAAGCTTGCTGGAGGCAAATATGCCAATGTGGTGCTCTCCATGCATTGTTGACTCTGAGTGCCATGTGCCCCAGCCAGCATGTCCAATGGCTGGGGTTGATAGTTCAACAACATCTTCAAAACATCGTGCTGGCTACTTCTGCCATAGGCTCTCTCAGGAGTCAGCTATACAGCTGCAAATAAAACGTTTTAAGTGTGGTTTAAGTGCAATATACAATGTGACACTAGATGGCGATGGTGAGCCTTATGGAAAATTCAATGTATTTATTAAAACGCTTTTTTAAAAAAAGCATTTTCAAAGCTGTTTTATATGCGTGTCCGGATTCCACCTCAGTAACTGGTCAGGACTCCAAATAACAGGGTGAGCCTATGTGTGTGCAGCAGGCTTCCCTTTGCAGATGTTTCCCAAACCTATGGATGGTGGGGCAGGGGAACTGCTGAGGGAGTTCCGTGTGGGTGTCTCAGGTCTCCCACTCCACATGACTGCAAATATGTGGAGGAGTGTGACCATTCGTATCCAGTTAAAATGTAGGCTGGGTGTTAAAGGGGAGAATTTTCCCTACCAGCTAATATCAAAACAGACACCTAGATATTTTATTCCTTCTCAAATACTTTACTTTTCTCCTTGTTTTATTGCTAGAAATTATGAACTGGCATTCCCACCCCCACCCCCCCACTGGCATTTTTGTGAAGAAATACATAGAACATGAAACAGCTGTGGTGCGCTTAGCTGAACCAGAGCTCTTTCAGTCACCGAGCAAAGAGAAAATACTTGGGGTTAATAGAAACTCTACTGGGCTAAGTAAAAAATAAATAAATAAAATAAAAATCACCTCTGTGAAAGCAGATTTATTAACTGGAACATCTGTCTAGAGAGACAAAAATAGGAAGCTAAAGCTAGAAACAGATAAGAAAAGTGCAAGATCCTTTAATGAAACAAGAGTCTTTGCTCCTTAATCACCTTCTCCCCCAACACCATATCAGTCGTTCCTGCTCTAGGTGATAGCACATCCTTCTTTGAAATGAAGTATCATTAAGCTCCAGTCTATCAAGCTGCAGCTTTGCTCCAAAGAGCACCCTACTTAAAATCAACAATTGCAATGGAAATACCAGGTCTGTTGAACTTTTGCTGGGAAAGCGATTAATCTCACAGTGACATTTTGGAGGTCTTGACAAAGCCACATTTCCAAACAAGATAAACCCCGTCTCCCAACGCTCTGTATTGGAATAAGGAACCAAGCACAGTGCTCGAGACAGCAGGGAATTACCAATGGCATGCTAATTACCAGCCTGGTCCAGAAATAGCTGGATGCCACAGCCTTGTTTTGGCATGCTTTGCTTTCTGCAGTGCCGTATGGAATGCCCCTGAAAAGCAAAAATACTGGAACCACTGGGTTGAAGGGTTCAACGTCAACAGAATTGTGCATCCATTCACTTGTAGTGGTTAGAAGGTGGGACTAGGACTTGGGAGGCCAGGATTCAAATCCCCATTTAGCCATGAAGTTTACTGGGCAGCCTTGAGCCAGTCACTGTTTCTCAGCCTACCCTACCTCACAGGGTGGTTGTGAGGATAAAATGGGGAAGGGATAACCATGTTTCTACCTTGAGCTCCTTGTAGTAAAGCTGGGATATAAATGTAATAATAATAATAATAATTAACCATGATGAATGATGATGGCAGTTGTAGACCAAAATATTTATGTACCGTATTTTTCGCTCTATAACACGCACCTGACCATAACACGCACATCGTTTTTAGAGGAGGAAAACAAGGGAAAAAATATTCTGAATGAAACAGTGGACGTATCATTTTTGTGCTTCATGCTGTGGCCACAGACATGTGATCTGATGGTGAATTTGGGGTGACCCAATGCAAAAATCCTGAGAATCCCTGTGGATCCATGCTTTGTAACCACGTTTTTGCACCATTGCAGCCCCAGGCAACAGTGGGTGCGTGATTTTTTTGGGGGGGCAGGCTGTAGCCATGGACATGCTATGTGCTCTGATGGTGAATTTTGGCTGACCCAATGCAAAGATCCTGAGGATCCATGTGGATCCATGCTTTGTAACCACGTTTTTGCACCATTGCAGCCCCAGGCAACAGTGGGTGCGTGATTTTTTTTGGGGGGGGGCAGGCTGTAGCCATGGACATGCTGTGTGCTCTGATGGTGAATTTGGGGTGACCCAATGCAAAGATCCTGAGGATCCATGTGGATCCATGCTTTGTAACCACATTTTAAGTGGGGAGGGAAGGAAAAACACAGAAGGCTAAGAATGCAGGAGAGGGCTATAACGTGAGGAAAGGAAGGCAAAAGTTTCCCCCCACCCACCCACACAAGCCAGCCAGCGTGTGCTCTCTCTCTCTCTCTCTCCCTCTTTAAATAGAAGAAAGCATATTTGAATGCTGTGTGTCTCCAAAAACAAAAAGCAGGAAGTCAAATCAGAATTTTAAGCCGAACCTGTAATCTCTCTTCCCTTCACAAACATTGTTCCTCCGGAGCAGGGAGAGGATAGAAGGACGGACGCTCTGCTTTCCCCTCTACTTGCCTGGAGGGGAGGGGCTTCCCCTGCTCTTTGTTCCGTTTGAGCAAACACAGTAACGAAACAGAGAGGGCGGGCAGTAAGACCCTGAGGCAGAATGCAGGAAAGCAGCAGCTTCCTGTCTCACGGAGCTCCCTTCTCCCTGAAGCGCGGTTTGATTTTTGTCTCATTTTTCGGCTCCAGGGACCACACATTCGCTCCATAACACGCACAGACATTTCCCCTTCCTTTTTAGGAGTAAAAATCTGCGTGTTATAGAGCGAAAAATACGGTAATTCATATACAGTGGTACCTCAGGTTAAGTACTTAATTCGTTCCAGAGGTCCGTTCTTAACCTGAAACTGTTCTTAACCTGAAGCACTATTTCTGGGTTAGCAGAGTCTGTAATCTGAAGCATCTGTAACCTGAAGCGTATGTAACCTGAGGTACCACTGTAATTAATTTCACAAATTACATTATGTTGTCATGTTATTCCATCCCATTTGTTTCAATGCAGAGAAAATACAACACAAATGGAGGGAAATGTAATCAATTTTGTATCACTTGCAGACTGAAAGAAGCAGCGACAGCAAATATGAGCAGATTGGTTTTTGTTTGTGAGATGGGATGAACAAGTGAACACCAACAATTTCTGCTCCTTTTTCTGTTTTCATCGGAATTCTCCAGCATCTTTAGGTGGTCAGCTTCAGAGATTCCAAAACGGTTCTTATTTCTGCTAAGAGATCTTTTAGGGCTTATTCATACTTAATTTTCCTCTGCTCTTTCCAGGCACAGTCTGCACTTTAAAGCTTCATGTCTGAATGCCCCTTTCCCCCGCTCCAGACCTTTCCCTATGAAAACCCACTCTCTAAAGCTCAATAGGCGCAATGGCAATCTGCAAAAAAAAAAACCAAATTGACGTAAGCTCTCATTACAGGTAGGTAGCTGTGTTGGTCTGCCGTAGTCGAAAGAAAATAAAAAAATTCCTTCCAGTAGCACCTTAGAGACCAACTAAGTTTGTTATTGGTATGAGCTTTCGTGTGCATGCACACTTCTTCAGATATACTGAAACAGAAGTCACCAGACCCTTATATATAGTGAGAGGGTGGGGAGGGGTATTACTGTATTTTTCGCCCTATAGGACGCACCGGCCCATAGGACGCACCTAGTTTTTTTTTGGGGGGGGGGAATAAAGAAACAAAATTTTATTCCCCCCCCAGCCGCGGCTTCAGCGTGCCCGCAGGGCTCCCCAGGCTACGGATATCTGCCCAAAGCGCGGGGCGCTCTGCTTCAGTGCGCCCCGTGCTCCCAGTAGCAGGCTGCTATCCGCAGCCTAGGGAGCGCTGCGGGAACTCCCTGAAGCCTGGAGAGCGAGAGGGGTCGGTGCGCACCGCCCCCTCTCGCTCTCCAAGCTTCAGCGAAAGCCTGCATTCGCCCCATAGGACGCACACAGATTTCCCCTTCATTTTTGGAGGAGAAAAAGTGCGTCCTATAGGGCGAAAAATACGGTACTCAGAAGGATGGTGGGAATGGGTGATTGGCTGATAGGTGTGGTAAACCTGTTGACGACTGTTAACGACTGCAATTGGTCTTACAGGAAAAAGCAAGGGGTGAGATGGCTAAAAATAGCTTTATCACGTATAATGAGATAAGAATCCAATGTCTCTATTCAGACCAGGTCTCTCCATGGTTTTAAATTTGGTAATAAATTGCAATTCAGCAACTTCTCTTTCCAGTCTATTTCTGAAATTCCTGATGTCAGATTTATGTCCATTTATCCTTTGGCGTAGGAATCACAAGACAGAGAAACCAGTAGGAGAATCTCCCAGGACATTCTATACAAGATTTCAAAGTAGCTGCCATATTACAAAACTGTTGAAGTCTGCCAGGGCCATTTGAAATTGCTTGGTGGCCAGCCCTTTTTCCTAGAATCCAGCTAATAGAAAGCAGGAAAGAGATACGGATCAAAATCAGAATGGAACAGGTATAGAGTAATGTTCGACTACATGAATCTTGGTCTAATACAGCATGATACTTTTAATGTTTTTCCAACAATAAAAAGGTAAAAAGGTAAAAGACCCCTGGACGGTTAAGTCCAGTCAAAGGCGACTATGCGGTTGCAGCGCTCATCTCGCTTTCAGGCCGAGGGAGCTGGCTTTTGTCCATGGACAGCTTTCCGGGTCATGTGGCCAACATGACTAAACCGCTTCTGGCGCAATGGGACACCATGATGGAAAGCAGAGCACATGGAAACACTGTTTATCTTCCTGCTGCAGTGGTACCTATTTATCTGCTTGCATTGGCATGCTTTCAAACTGCTAGGTTAGCAGGAGCTGGGACAGAGCAACGGGAGCTCACTCCATCATGGGGATTCAAACCATCAACCTTCCGATCGGCAAGCCCAAGAGGCTCAGTGGTTTAGACCACAGCGCCATCCGAGGCATGAGTTACATTTAAGAAAACTAATAGCACCCTTTCCCCAATATATCATATTTCTCCATAAGCTCAACCAATCTGCTTGTAAGTACAGTTTCTATTAATTTGCCTAGGATGGCAGTCAGAGTCTGGTCCAGATCCAGCACAGCATATTGCATCCATGGGATGGCTTTTGGAATGATTACAAAGAACCCACACAAATGAAAACATTTTGTCCTAATGTGTTACCTATGCAATTTGTTCGAAGACAATTCTGGGAACATGATCCCAGATACCTATTCAAGCAAGCTAGAATGTTCATATCTGGACAAGTTGCAAGAATCATAAGTGGACCATTTAGATATGCTATTGTTACATATAGAAGGATAATGAATCTACATAATGAATGTTATTCAACCCAATAAACTAAAATGAGAGGATGCAATTTGGCCAAGATCCAAAGAACCACATAACTAGTTGTTGTTGTTGTTTAGTCGTTTAGTCGTGTCCGACTCTTCGTGACCCCATGGACCAGAGCACGCCAGGCACTTCTGTCCTCCACTGCCTCCCGCAGTTTGATCAAACTCATGCTAGTAGCTTCAAGAACACCATCCAACCATCTCATTCTCTGTCGTCCCCTTCTCCTTGTGCCCTCCATCTTTCCCAACATCAGGGTCTTTTCCAGGGAGTCCTCTCTTCTCATGAGGTGGCCAAAGTATTGGAGCCTCAGCTTCACGATCTGTCCTTCCAGTGAGCACTCAGGGCTGATTTCCTTCAGAATGGAGAGGTTTGATCTTCTTGCAGTCCATGGGACTCTCAAGAGTCTCCTCCAGCACCATAATTCAAAAGCATCAATTCTTCGGCGACATAACTAGTTACACTTGTCTAAAGAAGCTTTGTGATTCTGTTTTTCAAACAGCAGTTCATCCAAAGTCACACACAAACCCCTTTTGAAGGAAAAAAAAAGGGGGGGTCTTTCAAAAGCAGTTTGTGATATGGCAGGAGGATCTCATTCATTTATTCATTCATTTGGGGTGGGGGGGGGTAATGTCCAAACTCCTGACTCTTTTAATCTTAGCCAAGCTGGAAGTTCATTATTTTAAAATAGACACAAATATATGCAGTTTATGATAAACACTATGTGTGATAGGTGAAAATTTCAAGGAAGCAGATTTTGGCTCAACGTTAGCAGAACATTTGCTTGCTGACCATAGAACAGACTGTCCTGGGTAGTAGATGACTCTCCTTCGCTGGAGAAATTTATGCAAAGACTGGAGAGTTATCTGTCTAGGATTTCCTACATGGAGCAGGGTGGTAGTGGTCAGACTACATTACCACCGAAGTACCTTCCCATTCAAAAATTTTATTATGCTAACATATGTGCAGAATTGTGGTATGAACACCAAAATTTTCAGGAAAGTTTATTTTACATAAAATGCATCTACAGTCACTGATGGTCTTATAAAGTATGTTTTGTGAATTACAGATGTTCTTCTACAACTTTGATAAACATTAGCCATTTACTGCTGCTGTTTGGAAGCTGGAGGAAGGTCATAACGTCTACAAGAATGCTCACTATGTTATGTGTCATCAATTCAATCTGCTGTAGTCCTTTATTTTGATTAAGCACGCATGTATAAGATGGACAAAGTGACCATGTTCTTAAACAACCTCACAATCCTACAACTTTGTGTTCCTGCATTCAATACCAATTCCAGCGCTGAGGGCCTTCTGGCGGTTCCCTCGCTGCAAGAAGCTAAATTACAGGGAACCAGGTAGAGGGCCTTCTTGGTAGTGGCACCCGCCCTGTGGAACGCCCTCCCACCAGATGTCAAAGAGAAAAACAACTACCAGACTTTTAGAAGACATCTGAAGGCAGCCCTATTTAGGGAAGCTTTTAATGTTTAACAGACTATTGTAGTTTAATATTTTGTTGGAAGCCGCCCAGAGTGCCTGGGGAAACCCAGCCAGATGGGCGGGGTATAAATAAATTATTATTATTATTATTATTATTATTATTACTATTATTACTACTACTACTATTATTATTACTACTACTACTACAGTGGTACCTCGGGTTACATACGCTTCAGGTTACATACGCTTCAGGTCACAGATCTCCTAACCCAGAAATAGTACCTGGGGTTAAGAACTTTGCTTCAGGATGAAACAGAAATCGCGCGGCAGCAGCAGGAGGCCCCATTAGCTAAAGTGGTGCTTCAGGTTAAGAACAGTTTCAGGTTAAGAATGGACCTCCAGAACAAATTACCGTATTTTTCGCTCTATAACACGCACCCGACCATAACACGCACGTAGTTTTTAGAGGAGGAAAATCCGTAGGCATGCCACCTGTAGGCATTTCCTCCATAACACGCACAGACATTTCCCCTTACTTTCTAGGAGGAAAAAAGTGAGTGTTATGGTGCAAAAAATACGGTAAGTACGAAACCAGAAGTACCACTGTTTGTTTATTTATTTATTTATTTATTTATTTATTTATTTATTAAGAGATAAACAGTTTATCTTTATGGAACATTCCTTCCCGCCCCCCTTTCATTGGAAGCATTGAAAAATATGATTTTTTCTTGGATTGCAATGAAGACCTCAATTCTCACATACTATGTTTTTGGGATCTCCAATTTAGACATTTTTGAAATTTTTCTTAGTATTGCATATTCTGTCATTATTATAATATATATACAAACTGATCTTTGGTAGGAAATGCTTCCTTTTCCAATCTGATCTTGTTTTATTTTAATTTGTATTTGAATTCTACATTTCCAATAGGAATACTGAGCTGAAAGCAGCTAGCAGCAGCAGCAGCAGCATTAAAAATTAACATTACACTCAATATAATTATATCAGTAAAACTATAATCATATCAGTAACAGTTTGAGCAAATAGCACAGTCAACACATTCTGGTAAATAAAATTCACAGGTATTCCAGAAATCTGGGCACTGGCAATCCCAAAGACTGGTTACTGTAATGTACCGTGTGTGAGGCTACCCTTGAGACTGGTCCAGAAGCTGCAGCTAGGGCACAATGCAGCAGCCAGGCTACCGACTGAATCTTATTGTCAGCCTATGTCCCTTGTTGAAAGAACTGTACAGGTTCCTGTTATGGTACTCACCCAGGCTGAAGGTCACACTGATAGCATATAAAGCTATAAAGAACCTGGGAACAAGCTATTTGAGAAACTGCCTTATTCCACATGTACCCCTTACTCACGGCAGTCTTTCGGAGATGCTCTTCTGACTGTGCCATATGTCACTGAGATCTACCTCATGGCCACCCAGAGCAGCAGTTTTAGCACTATTGCACCTGTTTTATGGAATTCCTTCCCTTTGGACACGTGGCAGGCATCTATGGTGCTATGCTTTAGACACTTGTTAAAAACTTTCTTACTCACGCAGGCTTTCCCTTTAGTGTGACCCACCCATGTTGACCACACTACTGAAGGCACTTTACTTTTTGTGTTGTTGTTGTTGTTGTTGTTTGTCTTTTACTTTGTATATACAGTGGTACCTCGGGTTACATACGCTTCAGGTTACATATGCTTCGGGTTAAAGACTCCGCTAACCCAGAAATAGTGCTTCAGATTAAGAACTTTGCTTCAGGATGAGAACAGAAATCATAGTCCGGCGGCGCGGCAGCAGCAGGAGGCCCCATTAGCTAAAGTGGTGCTTTAGGTTAAGAACAGTTTCAGGTAAAGTACGGACCTCCGGAACGAATTAAGTACTTAACCTGAGGTACCACTGTACTTTCAAGTCTCAAAATATACACCCTTTTGTAGCTGAGCATGGCATTCAGGACAGAGTACATTCTAGAGTTTCAGCAATCTGACATGTGAATGACTTTAAAATTCTCAGATCCATGTTGCAGAATAATTTAAGTCAATAAAACAAAAAGCTAGATGAACATTTGGCTCTTGTGAGTTCTCGCTGTTTATTCTACCAATCTGTTCTAAAACTTTTTCCATTGACATTTCAGGTTGTGACAAAAATGGCACACTGCTGGTTGTCTTTCCAAAAGCTTTTCTACTGTCAACGGAAATTAAACTTCCATCACTTAAGCTCTTTCCAGAAAAAATCTGTCATCGTTAGCATTCCTTTTACAGTTCAGTGGGGCAATGGCCCTAACTTTGGTCAGCTTCCATTTTCCTCTGCATTTCAAATGTCTGTAAACTCTCTGGTTTAACAATTGCTTGACCCTCTTCAAGGAAAGTGTCTGGAATTAAAAGGTACAGTCCTACTTAAATTCAAGTGGTCACCTCCAGACGTGTTTTTAATGATCCACTTCATTTTAAGAGTCTCCATGCTCTCATATGTTATTCACCCCAATCTGCCAGTATTTGCACTCAAGTTCCAACCTCTATTTCCTTGCCTGATAAACAACTAAGTGAAATTTCATGCGTTACAATTGCTGTGAGAAACACTTTAGCTGTGAGGTCCTGCAAGATTCCATCTTATCCCTCGTGATCTTTAACATCTGTGTAAAATTGCTGAGCAAGATCATCTGAGGGTTCAGAGGAAGGTGTCATTAGTATGCCAAGGACACTCAACTTTACTTCTCTCCATCACTGGAAGGAGGTGAGGCTATGCAGGTGATAAATTTGTATGTGCATTCTGTAATGGCCTTGATGAGTCCCAATAATCTGAAAATGAATCTCAACAAGAGGGGAAAACTATGGTTCTTTGGTTTTGGAAATTGGCATCTATTGTGCTTGGTAGATAAAATTACCCTCATGGGCACTATTTAATAGATGGCCATGACATTTACATATACTGCAACTACACAGGTGGAGGCCCAGGGCAACTATGCCACTTAACACTGCCATTTCTAAGTAGTGTACAGTGATGTCACAAAAGAAACACAAAAGATAAAATTAACCATAAAATTTTTAAAAAGCTTACTGAAAAATGCCAGTTTTTAAAAAAGGGTTCACTTTTCTTCATCCAGGGAATGGTTCTGCCTA